>NW_027596634.1:0-199349 GCF_964194155.1 Cetorhinus maximus
ACCCTCCCCCCTCCCCCACCCACCGCACAGACCCTCCCCCCTCCCCCACCCACCGCACAGACCCTCCCCCCTCCCCCACCCACCGCACAGACCCTCCCCCCTCCCCCACCCACCGCACAGACCCTCCCCCCTCCCCCACCCACCGCACAGACCCTCCCCCCTCCCCCCTCCCCCGCCCACCGCACAGACCCTCCCCCCTCCCCCCTCCCCCGCCCACCACACAGACCCTCCCGCCTCCCCCACCCATCGCATAGACCCTCCCCCTCAAACTGAGGGACCCCTCCCCCCATTATCTCTCTCCCTCAGAGCCCCCACCTCGCTCCGAACTCTGCCCCTCTCAGTCCCCGGCCCGGCCTCTGCCTCCGAGCCGCAGCCTCACCTCTGAAGACCATGTTCGCCTCGGCCAGGTCCAGCTGGTATCCGAATGAGAAGGTTGTCTCCCGGGTCTGGGTGCTGGCCTCCAACTCCACACCGACCTGAACCTGCGGGGAGAGGGACACACCGGGTACAACCGTCACAGAGGGCCGAGGAAACCCTACACAGGCCAGGGGCAGGAGGGTCTACCCACCTACACACCCCCTCATCAAACTGTGGGACTCCTCACCTACACACCCCATCAAACTGTGGGACTCCTCACCTACAACCCCATCAAACTGTGGGACTCCTCACCTACACACCCCCTCATCAAACTGTGGGACTCCTCACGTACACCTCCCCCATTAAACTGTGGTTCTCCTCACCTACCCTCACCCCCTCAAACTGTGGGACTCCTCACCCACCCCCCCATCAAACTGTGGGACTCCTCACCTACACACCCCATCAAACTGTGGGACTCCTCACCTACACCCCCCATCAAACTGTGGGACTCCTCACCTACACACCCCATCAAACTGTGGGACTCCTCACCTACACACCCCCATCAAACTGTGGGACTCCTCACCTACACACCCCATCAAACTGAGGGACTCCTCACCTACACACCCCCATCAAACTGTGGGACTCCTCACCTACACACCCCATCAAACTGTGGGACTCCTCACCTACACACCCCATCAAACTGTGGGTCTCCTCACCTACACACCCACTCAAACTGTGGGTCTCCTCACCTACACACCCCCTCAAACTGTGGGACTCCTCACCTACACACCCCCTCAAACTGTGGGACTCCTCACCTACACACCCATCAAACTGTGGGACTCCTCACCTACACACCCCATCAAACTGTGGGACTACTCACCTACACACCCCCTCAAACTGTGGGTCTCCTCGCCTACACACCCCACAAACTGTGGGTTTCCTCACCTACACAACCCCTCAAACTGTGGGTCTCCTCACCTACCCTCACCCACATCAAACTGTGGGACTCCTCACCTACACACCCCATCAAACTGTGGGACTCCTCACCTACAACCCCATGAAACTGTGGGTATCCTCACCTACACAACCCCTCAAACTGTGGGTCTCCTCACCTACACAACCCCTCAAACTGTGGGTCTCCTCACCTACCCTCACCCCCATCAAACTGTGGGTGTCCTCACCTACACATCCCCTCAAACGGTGGGTCTCCTCACCTACACACCCCCTCAAACTGTGGGTCTCCTCACCTACACACCCCATCAAACTGTGGCACTCCTCACCTACACACCCCATCAAACTGTGGGACTCCTCACCCACGCCCCCATCAAACTGTGGGACTCCTCACTTACAACCCCATCAAACTGTGGGTCTCCTCACCTACACAACCCCTCAAACTGTGGGTCTCCTCACCTACGCACCCCCTCAAACTGTGGGTCTCCTCACCTACACACCCCCTCAAACTGTGGGACTCCTCACCTACACACCCCATCAAACTGTGGGTCTCCTCACCTACACACACCCTCAAACTGTGGGTCTACTCACCTACCCTCACCCCCATCAAACTGTGGGACTCCTCACCTACACACCCCATCAAACTGTGGGACTCCTCACCTACACACCCCATCAAACTGTGGGACTCCTCACCTACACACCCCATCAAACTGTGGGACTCCTCACCTACACACCCCATCAAACTGTGGGACTCCTCACTTACACACGCCATCAAACTGTGGGACTCCTCACCGACCCTCACCCTCTCAAACTGTGGGACTCCTCACCTACACACCACATTAAACTGTGGGACTCCTCACCGACCCCCACCCCCATCAAACTGTGGGACTGCTCACCTACACCCCCCCCCCATCAAACTGTGGGTCTCCTCAACTACACACCCCATCAAACTGTGGGACTCCTCACCTACACACCCCCTCAAACTGTGGGACTCCTCACCTACACACACCCATCAAACTGTGGGACTCCTCACCTACCCCCACAAACTGTGGGACTCCTCACCCACCCCCTCTCAAACTGTGGGAATCCTCAACCACCCTCACAAACTGTGGGACTCCTCACCTACACACCCCATCTAACCGTGGGACTCCTCACCAACACACCCCATCAAACTGCGACTCCTCAACTACACCCCCCATCAAACTGTGGGACTCCTCACCTACAAACACCATCAAACTGTGGGACTCCTCACCTACACACCCCATCAAACTGTGGGACTCCTCGCCTACACACCCCATCAAACTGTGGGACTCCTCACCCACACACCCCCTCAAACTGTGGGACTCCTCACCAACACCCCGATCAAACTGTGGGACTCCTCACCTACACCCCGATCAAACTGTGGGACTCCTCACCTACACACCCCATCAAACAGTGGGACTCCTCACCTACACACCCCATCAAACTGTGGGACTCCTCATCCACCCCCCCATCAAACTGTGGGACTCCTCACGTACACACCCCATCAAACTGTGGGACTCCTCACCTACACACCCCATCAAACTGTGGGACTCCTCACCTACACCCCCCATCAAACTGTGGGAATCCTCACCTACACACCCCATCAAACTGTGGGACTCCAAACCTACACACCCCATCAAACTGTGGGACTCCAAACCTACACACCCCTTCAAACAGTGGGACTCCTCACCTACACACCCCATCAAACTGTGGGACTCATCACCTACACACCCCATCAAACTGTGGGACTCCTCACCCACCCCCCATTCAAACTGTGGGACTCCTCGCCTACACACCCCATCAAACTGAGGGAGTCCTCACCTACACCCCCCATTAAACTGTGGGACTCCTCACCTAGACACCCCATCAAACTGTGGGACACCTCACCTACAACCCCATCAAACTGTGGGACTCCTCACCCACCCCCACCACATCAAACCGAGGGTCTCCTCACCTACACTCCCAATCAAACTGTGGGACTCCTCACCTACACACCACATCAAACTGTGGGACTCCTCACCTACACAACCCATCAAACTATGGGACTCCTCACCCACACACCCCATCAAACTGTGGGACTCCTCACCTACACACCCCATCAAACTGGGGGACTCCTCACCTACACACCCCATCAAACTGTGGGATTCCTAACCTACACACCCCATCAAACTATGGGACTCCTCACCTACACACCCCATCAAACTGTGGGATTCCTAACCTACACACCCCATCAAACTATGGGACGCCTCACCCAAACACCCCATCAAACTGTGGGACTCCTCACCCACCCCCCCATCAAACTGTGGGACTCCTCACCTACAACCCCCATCAAACCATGGGACTCCTCAAATACACACGCAATCAAACTGTGGGACTCCTCACCTACACACCCCGATCAAACTGTGGGACTCCTCACCCACCCCCACCCCATCAAACTGTGGGACTCCTCACCTACAACCCCCATCAAACTGTGGGACTCCTCACCTACACACCCCATCAAACTGTGGGACTCCTCACCTACAAACCGCCATCAAACTGTGGGACTCCTCACCTACACACCCCATAAAACTGTGGGACTCCTCACCTACAACCCCCATCAAACTGTGGGACTCATCACCTACCCCCCCATCAAACTGTGGGACTCCTCGCCTACACACCCCATTAAACTGTGGGACTCCTCACCTACAAACCCCATCAAACTGTGGGACTCCTCACCTACACACCCCATCAAACTGTGGGACTCCTCACCTACACACCCCATCAAACTGTGGGACTCCTCATCTACACACCCCATCAAACTGAGGGACTCCTCACCTACACACCCCATCAAACTGTGGGACTCCTCACCTACACACCCCATCAAACTGTGGGACTCCTCACCTACACACCCCATCAAACTGTGGGACTCCTCACCTACACACCCCATCAAACTGTGGGATTCCTAACCTACACACCCCATCAAACTATGGGACTCCTCACCTACACACCCCATCAAACTGTGGGATTCCTAACCTACACACCCCATCAAACTATGGGACGCCTCACCCAAACACCCCATCAAACTGTGGGACTCCTCACCCACCCCCCCATCAAACTGTGGGACTCCTCACCTACAACCCCCATCAAACCATGGGACTCCTCAAATACACACGCAATCAAACTGTGGGACTCCTCACCTACACACCCCGATCAAACTGTGGGACTCCTCACCCACCCCCACCCCATCAAACTGTGGGACTCCTCACCTACAACCCCCATCAAACTGTGGGACTCCTCACCTACACACCCCATCAAACTGTGGGACTCCTCACCTACAAACCGCCATCAAACTGTGGGACTCCTCACCTACACACCCCATAAAACTGTGGGACTCCTCACCTACAACCCCCATCAAACTGTGGGACTCATCACCTACACACCCCATCAAACTGCGCGACTCCTCACCTCCACACCGCATCAAACTGTGGGACTCCTCACCCACCTCCCCTTCAAACTGTGGGACTCCTCGCCTACACACCCCATTAAACTGTGGGACTCCTCACCTACAAACCCCATCAAACTGTGGGACTCCTCACCTACACACCCCATCAAACTGTGGGACTCCTCACCCACCCCCACCACATCAAACCGAGGGTCTCCTCACCTACACTCCCAATCAAACTGTGGGACTCCTCACCTACACTCCCAATCAAACTGTGGGACTCCTCACCTACACACCACATCAAACTGTGGGACTCCTCACCTACACAACCCATCAAACTATGGGACTCCTCACCCACACACCCCATCAAACTGTGGGACTCCTCACCTACACTCCCCATCAAACTGTGGGACTCCTCACCTACACACCCCATCAAACTGTGGGATTCCTAACCTACACACCCCATCAAACTATGGGACGCCTCACCCAAACACCCCATCAAACTGTGGGACTCCTCACCCACCCCCCCATCAAACTGTGGGACTCCTCATCTACAACCCCCATCAAACCATGGGACTCATCAAATACACACGCAATCAAACTGTGGGACTCCTCACCTACACACCCCGATCAAACTGTGGGACTCCTCACCCACCCCCACCCCATCAAACTGTGGGACTCCTCACCTACAACCCCCATCAAACTGTGGGACTCCTCACCTACAACCCCATCAAACTGTGGGACTCCTCACCCACCCCCACCACATCAAACTGTGGGTCTCCTCACCTACACCCCCCATCAAACTGTGGGACTCCTCACCTACACTCCCCATCAAACTGTGGGACTCCTCACCTACACACCCCATCAAACTGTGGGACTCCTCACCTACACACCCCATCAAACTGTGGGACTCCTCACCCAGACACCCCATCAAACTGTGGGACTCCTCACCCACCCCCCCATCAAACAGTGGGACTCCTCACCTACAACCCCATCAGACTGTGGGTCTCCTCACCTACACACCCCATCAAACTGTGGGTCTCCTCACCTACACAACCCCTCAAACTGTGGGTCTCCTCACCTACCCTCACCCACATCAAACTGTGGGACTCCTCACCTACACACCCCATCAAACTGTGGGACTCCTCACCTACAACCCCATCAAACTGTGGGTATCCTCACCTACACAACCCCTCAAACTGTGGGTCTCCTCACCTACACACCCCCTCAAACTGTGGGTCTCCTCACCTACCCTCACCCCCATCAAACTGTGGGTGTCCTCACCTACACACCCCCTCAAACGGTGGGTCTCCTCACCTACACACCCCCTCAAACTGTGGGTCTCCTCACCTACACACCCCATCAAACTGTGGCACTCCTCACCTACACACCCCATCAAACTGTGGGACTCCTCACCCACGCCCCCATCAAACTGTGGGACTCCTCACTTACAACCCCATCAAACTGTGGGTCTCCTCACCTACACAACCCCTCAAACTGTGGGTCTCCTCACCTACGCACCCCCTCAAACTGTGGGTCTCCTCACCTACACAGCCCCTCAAACTGTGGGACTCCTCACCTACACATCCCATCAAACTGTGGGACTCTTCACCTACAACCACATCAAACTGTGGGTCTCCTCACCTACACACCCCCTCAAACTGTGGGTCTCCTCACCTACACACACCCTCAAACTGTGGGTCTACTCACCTACCCTCACCCCCATCAAACTGTGGGACTCCTCACCTACACACCCCATCAAACTGTGGGACTCCTCACCTACACACCCCATCAAACTGTGGGACTGCTCACCTACACACCCCATCAAACTGTGGGACTCCTCACCTACACACCCCATCAAACTGTGGGACTCCTCACCTACACACCCCATCAAACTGTGGGACTCCTCACCGACCCTCACCCTCTCAAACTGTGGGACTCCTCAAGTACACACCACATTAAACTGTGGGACTCCTCACCGACCCCCACCCCCATCAAACTGTGGGACTGCTCACCTACACCCCCCCCCCCATCAAACTGTGGGTCTCCTCAACTACACACCCCATCAAACTGTGGGACTCCTCACCTACACACCCCCTCAAACTGTGGGACTCCTCACCTACACACACCCATCAAACTGTGGGACTCCTCACCTACCCCCACAAACTGTGGGACTCCTCACCCACCCCCTCTCAAACTGTGGGAATCCTCAACCACCCTCACAAACTGTGGGACTCCTCACCTACACACCCCATCTAACCGTGGGACTCCTCACCAACACACCCCATCAAACTGTGCGACTCCTCAACTACACCCCCCATCAAACTGTGGGACTCCTCACCTACAAACCCCATCAAACTGTGGGACTCCTCACCTACACACCCCATCAAACTGTGGGACTCCTCACCTACACACCCCATCAAACTGTGGGACTCCTCACCCACACACCCCCTCAAACTGTGGGACTCCTCACCTACACCCCGATCAAACTGTGGGACTCCTCACCTACACCCCGATCAAACTGTGGGACTCCTCACCTACACACCCCATCAAACAGTGGGACTCCTCACCTACACACCCCATCAAACTGTGGGACTCCTCATCCACCCCCCCATCAAACTGTGGGACTCCTCACGTACACACCCCATCAAACTGTGGGACTCCTCACCTACACACCCCATCAAACTGTGGGACTCCTCACCTACACCCCCCATCAAACTGTGGGAATCCTCACCTACACAACCCATCAAACTGTGGGACTCCTCACCTACACCCCCCATCAAACTGTGGGAATCCTCACCTACACACCCCATCAAACTGTGGGAATCCTCACCTACACACCCCATCAAACTGTGGGAATCCTCACCTACACACCCCATCAAACTGTGGGACTCCTCACCTACACCCCCCATCAAACTGTGGGAATCCTCACCTACACACCCCATCAAACTGTGGGACTCCAAACCTACACACCCCATCAAACTGTGGGACTCCAAACCTACACACCCCTTCAAACAGTGGGACTCCTCACCTACACACCCCATCAAACTGTGGGACTCATCACCTACACACCCCATCAAACTGTGGGACTCCTCACCCACCCCCCATTCAAACTGTGGGACTCCTCGCCTACACACCCCTTCAAACTGAGGGAGTCCTCACCTACACCCCCCATTAAACTGTGGGACTCCTCACCTAGACACCCCATCAAACTGTGGGACACCTCACCTACAACCCCATCAAACTGTGGGACTCCTCACCCACCCCCACCACATCAAACCGAGGGTCTCCTCACCTACACTCCCAATCAAACTGTGGGACTCCTCACCTACACACCACATCAAACTGTGGGACTCCTCACCTACACAACCCATCAAACTATGGGACTCCTCACCCACACACCCCATCAAACTGTGGGACTCCTCACCTACACACCCCATCAAACTGGGGGACTCCTCACCTACACACCCCATCAAACTGTGGGATTCCTAACCTACACACCCCATCAAACTATGGGACTCCTCACCTACACACCCCATCAAACTGTGGGATTCCTAACCTACACACCCCATCAAACTATGGGACGCCTCACCCAAACACCCCATCAAACTGTGGGACTCCTCACCCACCCCCCCATCAAACTGTGAGACTCCTCACCTACAACCCCCATCAAACCATGGGACTCCTCAAATACACACGCAATCAAACTGTGGGACTCCTCACCTACACACCCCGATCAAACTGTGGGACTCCTCACCCACCCCCACCCCATCAAACTGTGGGACTCCTCACCTACAACCCCCATCAAACTGTGGGACTCCTCACCTACACACCCCATCAAACTGTGGGACTCCTCACCTACAAACCGCCATCAAACTGTGGGACTCCTCACCTACACACCCCATAAAACTGTGGGACTCCTCACCTACAACCCCCATCAAACTGTGGGACTCATCACCTACACACTCCATCAAACTGCGCGACTCCTCACCTCCACACCGCATCAAACTGTGGGACTCCTCACCCACCTCCCCTTCAAACTGTGGGACTCCTCGCCTACACACCCCATTAAACTGTGGGACTCCTCACCTACAAACCCCATCAAACTGTGGGACTCCTCACCTACACACCCCATCAAACTGTGGGACTCCTCACCTACACACCCCATCAAACTGTGGGACTCCTCACCTACACACCCCATCAAACAGTGGGACTCCTCACCTACACACCCCATCAAACTGTGGGACTCCTCATCCACCCCCCCATCAAACTGTGGGACTCCTCACCTACACACCCCATCAAACTGTGGGACTCCTCACCTACACACCCCATCAAACTGTGGGACTCCTCACCTACACCCCCCATCAAACTGTGGGAATCCTCACCTACACACCCCATCAAACTGTGGGACTCCAAACCTACACACCCCATCAAACTGTGGGACTCCTCACCTACACACCCCATCAAAATGTGGGACTCCTGACCCACCCCCCCTTCAAACAGTGGGACTCCTCACCTACACACCCCATCAAACTGTGGGACTCATCACCTACACACCCCATCAAACTGTGGGACTCCTCACCCACCCCCCATTCAAACTGTGGGACTCCTCGCCTACACACCCCATCAAACTGAGGGAGTCCTCACCTACACCCCCCATTAAACTGTGGGACTCCTCACCTAGACACCCCATCAAACTGTGGGACACCTCACCTACAACCCCATCAAACTGTGGGACTCCTCACCCACCCCCACCACATCAAACCGAGGGTCTCCTCACCTACACTCCCAATCAAACTGTGGGACTCCTCACCTACACTCCCAATCAAACTGTGGGACTCCTCACCTACACACCACATCAAACTGTGGGACTCCTCACCTACACAACCCATCAAACTATGGGACTCCTCACCCACACACCCCATCAAACTGTGGGACTCCTCACCTACACTCCCCATCAAACTGGGGGACTCCTCACCTACACACCCCATCAAACTGTGGGATTCCTAACCTACACACCCCATCAAACTATGGGACGCCTCACCCAAACACCCCATCAAATTGTGGGACTCCTCACCCATCCCCCCATCAAACTGTGGGACTCCTCACCTACAACCCCCATCAAACCATGGGACTCCTCAAATACACACGCAATCAAACTGTGGGACTCCTCACCTACACACCCCGATCAAACTGTGGGACTCCTCACCCACCCCCACCCCATCAAACTGTGGGACTCCTCACCTACAACCCCCATCAAACTGTGGGACTCCTCACCTACACACCCCATCAAACTGTGGGACTCCTCACCTACAAACCGCCATCAAACTGTGGGACTCCTCACCTACACACCCCATAAAACTGTGGGACTCCTCACCTACAACTCCCATCAAACTGTGGGACTCATCACCTACACACCCCATCAAACTGCGCGACTCCTCACCTCCACACCGCATCAAACTGTGGGACTCCTCACCCACCTCCCCTTCAAACTGTGGGACTCCTCGCCTACACACCCCATTAAACTGTGGGACTCCTCACCTACACACCCCATCAAACTGTGGGACTCCTCACCTACAACCCCATCAAACTGTGGGACTCCTCACCTACAACCCCATCAAACTGTGGGACTCCTCACCCACCCCCACCACATCAAACTGTGGGTCTCCTCACCTACACCCCCCATCAAACTGTGGGACTCCTCACCTACACTCCCCATCAAACTGTGGGACTCCTCACCTACACACCCCATCAAACTGTGGGACTCCTCACCTACACACCCCATCAAACTGTGGGACTCCTCACCCAGACACCCCATCAAACTGTGGGACTCCTCACCCACCCCCCCATCAAACTGTGGGATTCCTCACCTACACACCCCCATCAAACAGTGGGACTCCTCACCTACACACCCCATCAAACTGTGGGACTCCTCACCTACGCACCCCATCAAACTGTGGGACTCCTCACCTACACCTCCCCCATCAAACTGTGGGACTCATCACCTACACACCCCATCAAACTGTGGGACTCCTCAACTACAACCCCATCAAACTGTGGGTCTCCTCACCTACACACCCCATCAAACTGTGGGACTCCTCACCCAACCCCCATCAAACTGTGGGACTCCTCACCTACACACCCCATCACACTGTGGGACTCCTCACCTACACCTCCCCCATCAAACTGTGGGACTCATCACCTACACACCCCATCCAACTGTGGGACTCCTCACCTACAACCCCATCAAACTGTGGGACTCCTCACCTACACACCCCATCAAACTGTGGGACTCCAACCCACCCGCCCATCAAACTGTGGGACTCGTCACCTACACCCCCCATCAAACTGTGGGACTCTTCACCTACACACCCCATCAAACTGTGGGACTCCTCACCTACAACCCCATCAAACTGTGGGACTCCTCACCTACACACCCCATCAAACTGTGGGACTCATCACCCACCCCCCCCCATCAAACTGTGGGACTCCTCACCTACACCCCCCATCAAACTGTGGGACTCCTCACGTACACCTCCCCCATCAAACTGTGGGACTCTTCACCTACACACCCCCATCAAACTGTGGGACTCCTCACCTACACCTCCCCCATCAAACTGTGGGACTCTTCACCTACACACCCCATCAAACTGTGGGACTCCTCAGCTACAAACCCATCAAACTGTGGGTCTCCTCACCTACACACCCCCTCAAACTGTGGGTATCCTCAGCGACACACCCCCTCAAACTGTGGGACTCCTCACCTACACACCCCCTCAAACTGTGGGACTCCTCACCAACACACCCCATCAAACTGTGGGACACATCACCTACACACCCCCTCAAACTGTGGGTCTCCTCACCTACACAACTCCTCAAACTGAGGGACTCCTCACCTACACACCCCCTCAAACAGTGGGACTCCTCACCCACCTACCCTTCAAACTGTGGGACTCCTCGCCTACACAACCCATCAAACTGTGCGAGTCCTCACCTACACCCCCCATTAAACTGTGGGACTCCTCACCTACACACCCCATCAAACTGTGGGACTCCTCACCTACAACCCCATCAAACTGCGGGATTCCTCACCCACCCCCCCATCAAACTGTGGGACTCCTCACCCACCCCCCATCAAACTGTGGGATTCCTCACCCACCCCCCCATCAAACTGTGGGACCCCTCACCCACCCCCATCAAACTGTGGGATTCCACACCGACCCCCACCCCCTCAAATTGTGGGACTCCTCACCCACCCCCACATCAAACTGTGGGTCTCCTCATCTACACACCCCATCAAACTGTGGACTCCTCACCTACACACGCCATCAAACTGTGGGACTCCAAACCTACCCCAAACCCTCAAACTGTGGGACTACTCGCCTACACACCCCATCAAACTGTGGGACACCTCACCTACACAGCCCATCAAACTGTGGTACACCTCACCTACACACCCCATCAAACTGTGGGACTCCTCACCTACACACCCCATCAAACTGTATGAATCCTCACCTACACACCCCATCAAACTGTGGGACTCTTCACCTACACACCCCATCAAACTGTGGGACTCCTCACCGACACACCCCATCAAACTGTGGGTCTCCTCACCTACACACCCCATCAAACTGTGGGTCTCCTCACCTACACCGCCATAAAACTGAGGGCCTCCTCACCTACACACCCCCTCAAACTGCGGGACTCCTCACCCACCCCCCCATCAAACTGTGGGACCCCTCACCTACACACCCCATCAAACTGTGGGACTCCTCACCTACACACCACATCAAACTGTGGGACTCCTCACCTACACACCCCATCAAACTGTGGGACTCCTCACCTACCCCCAAACCCTCAAACTGTGGGACTCCTCACCTACACACCCCATTAAACTGTGGGACTCCTCACCTACACACCGCACCAAACTGTGGGAGTCCTCACCTACACACCCCATCAAACTGTGGGACTCCTCCCCTACACAACCCTTCAAACTGTGGGACTCCTCACCCACCCTCCCATCAAACTGTGGGACTCCTCACCTACAACCCCATAAAACTGTGGGACTCCTCACCTACACACCCCATCAAACTGTGGGACTCCTCACCTACCCCCAAACCCTCATACTGCGGGACTCCTCACCTACACACCACATCAAACTGTGGGACTCCTCACCTACCCCCCCATCAAACTTTGGGACTCCTCACCTACCCCCCCATCAAACTGTGGGACTCCTCACCTAATCCCCAATCAAACTGTGGGACTCCTCACCTAATCCCCAATCAAACTGTGGGACTCCTCACCTACCCCCCCATCAAACTGTGGGACTCCTCACCTAATCCCCAATCAAACTGTGGGACTCCTCACCTAATCCCCAATCAAACTGTGGGACTCCTCACCTACAACCCCATCAAACTGTGGGACTCCACACCTACAACCCCATCAAACTGTGGGACTCCTCACCTACACACCCCACCAAACTGTGGGACTCCTCACCAACACACCCCATCAAACTGTGGGACTCCTCACCTACACACCCCATCAAACTGTGGGACTCCTCACCTACACACCCCATCAAACTGTGGGACTCCTCACCTACAACCCCCATCAAACCGTGGGACTCCTCAACTACACACCCCATCAAACTGTGGGACTCCTCACCTACACACCATCAAACTGTGGTACTCCTCACCTACACACCCCCATCAAACTGTGGGACTCCGCTCCTACACTCCCCATCAAACTGTGGGACTCCTCACCTACACACCCCATCAAACTGTGGGACTCCTCACCTACACACCCCATCAAACTGTGGGACTCCTCACCTACACACCCCCATCAAACTGTTGGACTCCTCACCTACACACCACATCAAGCTGTGGGACTCCTCACCTACACACTCCATCAAACTGTGGGACTCCTCACCAACACACCCCATCAAACTGTGGGACTCCTCACCTACACACCCCATCAAACTGTGGGACTCCTCACCGACACACCCCATCAAACTATGGGACTCCTCACCTACACACCCCATCAAACTGTGAGAGTCCACACCTATACACCCTTCAAACTATTGGTCTCCTCACCTACACCCCCCTCAAACTGTGGGTCTCCAACCCACCCCCCCATCAAACTGTGGGACTCCTCAACTACACACCCCATCAAACTGTGCGACTCCACACCTACACCCCCCCATCAAACTGTGGGACTCCTCACCTACACCCCCCCATCAAACTTTGGGACTCCTCACCTACACCCCCCCATCAAACTGTGGGACTCCTCACCTACACACCCCCATCAAACTGTGGGACTCCTCACCCACCTCCCCATCAAACTGTGGGACTCCTCACCTACACACCCCATCAAACTGTGGGACTACTCAACTACACACCCCATCAAACTGTGGGACTCCTCAACTACACGCCCCCATCAAACTGTGGGACTCCTCACCTACACACCCCCATCAAACTGTGGGACTCCTCACCTACACCCCCCATCAAACTGTGGGACTCCTCACCTACACACCCCATCAAACTGTGGGACTCCTCACCTACACACCCCATCAAAATGTGGGACTCCTCACCTACACACCCCATCAAACTGTGGGACTCCTCACCTACACACCCCCATCAAACTGTGGGACTCCTCACGTACACCTCCCCTATCAAACTGTGGGACTCTTCACCGACACACCCCCATCAAACTGTGGGACTCCTCACCTACACCTCCCCCATCAAACTGTGGGACTCTTCACCTACACACCCCCATCAAACTGTGGGACTCCTCACCTACACCTCCCCCATCAAACTGTGGGACTCTTCACCTACACACCCCATCAAACTGTGGGACTCCTCAGCGACAAACCCATCAAACTGTGGGTCTCCTCACCTACACACCCCCTCAAACTGTGGGTATCCTCAGCGACACACCCCCTCAAACTGTGGGACTCCTCACCTACACACCCCCTCAAACTGTGGGACTCCTCACCCACCCTCCCATCAAACTGTGGGACTCCTCACCTACAACCCCATAAAACTGTGGGTCTCCTCACCTACACAACTCCTCAAACTGAGGGACTCCTCACCTACCCCCAAACCCTCATACTGCGGGACTCCTCACCTACACACCACATCAAACTGTGGGACTCCTCACCTACCCCCCCATCAAACTTTGGGACTCCTCACCTACCCCCCCATCAAACTGTGGGACTCCTCACCTAATCCCCAATCAAACTGTGGGACTCCTCACCTACAACCCCATCAAACTGTGGGACTCCACACCTACACACCCCACCAAACTTTGGGACTCCTCACCTACACACCCCATCAAACTGTGGGACTCCTCACCAACACACCCCATCAAACTGTGGGACTCCTCACCTACACACCCCATCAAACTGTGGGACTCCTCACCTACACACCCCATCAAACTGTGGGACTCCTCACCTACAACCCCCATCAAACCGTGGGACTCCTCACCTACACACCCCATCAAACTGTGGGACTCCTCACCTACACACCATCAAACTGTGGTATTCCTCACCTACACACCCCCATCAAACTGTGGGACTCCGCTCCTACACTCCCCATCAAACTGTGAGAGTCCTCACCTACACACCCTTCAAACTTTTGGTCTCCTCACCTACACCCCCCTCAAACTGTGGGTCTACTCACCTACCCTCACCCCCATCAAACTGTGGGACTCCTCACCTACACACCCCATCAAACTGTGGGACTCCTCACCTACACACCCCATCAAACTGTGGGACTCCTCACCTACACACCCCATCAAACTGTGGGACTCCTCACCTACACACCCCATCAAATTGTGGGACTCCTCACCGACCCTCACCCTCTCAAACTGTGGGACTCCTCAAGTACACACCACATTAAACTGTGGGACTCCTCACCGACCCCCACCCCCATCAAACTGTGGGACTGCTCACCTACACCCCCCCCCCATCAAACTGTGGGTCTCCTCAACTACACACCCCATCAAACTGTGGGACTCCTCACCTACACACCCCCTCAAACTGTGGGACTCCTCACCTACACACACCCATCAAACTGTGGGACTCCTCACCTACCCCCACAAACTGTGGGACTCCTCACCCACCCCCTCTCAAACTGTGGGAATCCTCAACCACCCTCACAAACTGTGGGACTCCTCACCTACACACCCCATCTAACCGTGGGACTCCTCACCAACACACCCCATCAAACTGTGCGACTCCTCAACTACACCCCCCATCAAACTGTGGGACTCCTCACCTACAAACCCCATCAAACTGTGGGACTCCTCACCTACACACCCCATCAAACTGTGGGACTCCTCACCTACACACCCCATCAAACTGTGGGACTCCTCACCCACACACCCCCTCAAACTGTGGGACTCCTCACCTACACCCCGATCAAACTGTGGGACTCCTCACCTACACCCCGATCAAACTGTGGGACTCCTCACCTACACACCCCATCAAACAGTGGGACTCCTCACCTACACACCCCATCAAACTGTGGGACTCCTCATCCACCCCCCCATCAAACTGTGGGACTCCTCACGTACACACCCCATCAAACTGTGGGACTCCTCACCTACACACCCCATCAAACTGTGGGACTCCTCACCTACACCCCCCATCAAACTGTGGGAATCCTCACCTACACAACCCATCAAACTGTGGGACTCCTCACCTACACCCCCCATCAAACTGTGGGAATCCTCACCTACACACCCCATCAAACTGTGGGAATCCTCACCTACACACCCCATCAAACTGTGGGAATCCTCACCTACACACCCCATCAAACTGTGGGACTCCTCACCTACACCCCCCATCAAACTGTGGGAATCCTCACCTACACACCCCATCAAACTGTGGGACTCCAAACCTACACACCCCATCAAACTGTGGGACTCCAAACCTACACACCCCTTCAAACAGTGGGACTCCTCACCTACACACCCCATCAAACTGTGGGACTCATCACCTACACACCCCATCAAACTGTGGGACTCCTCACCCACCCCCCATTCAAACTGTGGGACTCCTCGCCTACACACCCCTTCAAACTGAGGGAGTCCTCACCTACACCCCCCATTAAACTGTGGGACTCCTCACCTAGACACCCCATCAAACTGTGGGACACCTCACCTACAACCCCATCAAACTGTGGGACTCCTCACCCACCCCCACCACATCAAACCGAGGGTCTCCTCACCTACACTCCCAATCAAACTGTGGGACTCCTCACCTACACACCACATCAAACTGTGGGACTCCTCACCTACACAACCCATCAAACTATGGGACTCCTCACCCACACACCCCATCAAACTGTGGGACTCCTCACCTACACACCCCATCAAACTGGGGGACTCCTCACCTACACACCCCATCAAACTGTGGGATTCCTAACCTACACACCCCATCAAACTATGGGACTCCTCACCTACACACCCCATCAAACTGTGGGATTCCTAACCTACACACCCCATCAAACTATGGGACGCCTCACCCAAACACCCCATCAAACTGTGGGACTCCTCACCCACCCCCCCATCAAACTGTGAGACTCCTCACCTACAACCCCCATCAAACCATGGGACTCCTCAAATACACACGCAATCAAACTGTGGGACTCCTCACCTACACACCCCGATCAAACTGTGGGACTCCTCACCCACCCCCACCCCATCAAACTGTGGGACTCCTCACCTACAACCCCCATCAAACTGTGGGACTCCTCACCTACACACCCCATCAAACTGTGGGACTCCTCACCTACAAACCGCCATCAAACTGTGGGACTCCTCACCTACACACCCCATAAAACTGTGGGACTCCTCACCTACAACCCCCATCAAACTGTGGGACTCATCACCTACACACTCCATCAAACTGCGCGACTCCTCACCTCCACACCGCATCAAACTGTGGGACTCCTCACCCACCTCCCCTTCAAACTGTGGGACTCCTCGCCTACACACCCCATTAAACTGTGGGACTCCTCACCTACAAACCCCATCAAACTGTGGGACTCCTCACCTACACACCCCATCAAACTGTGGGACTGCTCACCTACACACCCCATCAAACTGTGGGACTCCTCACCTACACACCCCATCAAACAGTGGGACTCCTCACCTACACACCCCATCAAACTGTGGGACTCCTCATCCACCCCCCCATCAAACTGTGGGACTCCTCACCTACACACCCCATCAAACTGTGGGACTCCTCACCTACACACCCCATCAAACTGTGGGACTCCTCACCTACACCCCCCATCAAACTGTGGGAGTCCTCACCTACACACCCCATCAAACTGTGGGACTCCAAACCTACACACCCCATCAAACTGTGGGACTCCTCACCTACACACCCCATCAAAATGTGGGACTCCTGACCCACCCCCCCTTCAAACAGTGGGACTCCTCACCTACACACCCCATCAAACTGTGGGACTCATCACCTACACACCCCATCAAACTGTGGGACTCCTCACCCACCCCCCATTCAAACTGTGGGACTCCTCGCCTACACACCCCATCAAACTGAGGGAGTCCTCACCTACACCCCCCATTAAACTGTGGGACTCCTCACCTAGACACCCCATCAAACTGTGGGACACCTCACCTACAACCCCATCAAACTGTGGGACTCCTCACCCACCCCCACCACATCAAACCGAGGGTCTCCTCACCTACACTCCCAATCAAACTGTGGGACTCCTCACCTACACTCCCAATCAAACTGTGGGACTCCTCACCTACACACCACATCAAACTGTGGGACTCCTCACCTACACAACCCATCAAACTATGGGACTCCTCACCCACACACCCCATCAAACTGTGGGACTCCTCACCTACACTCCCCATCAAACTGGGGGACTCCTCACCTACACACCCCATCAAACTGTGGGATTCCTAACCTACACACCCCATCAAACTATGGGACGCCTCACCCAAACACCCCATCAAACTGTGGGACTCCTCACCCATCCCCCCATCAAACTGTGGGACTCCTCACCTACAACCCCCATCAAACCATGGGACTCCTCAAATACACACGCAATCAAACTGTGGGACTCCTCACCTACACACCCCGATCAAACTGTGGGACTCCTCACCCACCCCCACCCCATCAAACTGTGGGACTCCTCACCTACAACCCCCATCAAACTGTGGGACTCCTCACCTACACACCCCATCAAACTGTGGGACTCCTCACCTACAAACCGCCATCAAACTGTGGGACTCCTCACCTACACACCCCATAAAACTGTGGGACTCCTCACCTACAACTCCCATCAAACTGTGGGACTCATCACCTACACACCCCATCAAACTGCGCGACTCCTCACCTCCACACCGCATCAAACTGTGGGACTCCTCACCCACCTCCCCTTCAAACTGTGGGACTCCTCGCCTACACACCCCATTAAACTGTGGGACTCCTCACCTACACACCCCATCAAACTGTGGGACTCCTCACCTACAACCCCATCAAACTGTGGGACTCCTCACCTACAACCCCATCAAACTGTGGGACTCCTCACCCACCCCCACCACATCAAACTGTGGGTCTCCTCACCTACACCCCCCATCAAACTGTGGGACTCCTCACCTACACTCCCCATCAAACTGTGGGACTCCTCACCTACACACCCCATCAAACTGTGGGACTCCTCACCTACACACCCCATCAAACTGTGGGACTCCTCACCCAGACACCCCATCAAACTGTGGGACTCCTCACCCACCCCCCCATCAAACTGTGGGATTCCTCACCTACACACCCCCATCAAACAGTGGGACTCCTCACCTACACACCCCATCAAACTGTGGGACTCCTCACCTACGCACCCCATCAAACTGTGGGACTCCTCACCTACACCTCCCCCATCAAACTGTGGGACTCATCACCTACACACCCCATCAAACTGTGGGACTCCTCAACTACAACCCCATCAAACTGTGGGTCTCCTCACCTACACACCCCATCAAACTGTGGGACTCCTCACCCAACCCCCATCAAACTGTGGGACTCCTCACCTACACACCCCATCACACTGTGGGACTCCTCACCTACACCTCCCCCATCAAACTGTGGGACTCATCACCTACACACCCCATCCAACTGTGGGACTCCTCACCTACAACCCCATCAAACTGTGGGACTCCTCACCTACACACCCCATCAAACTGTGGGACTCCAACCCACCCGCCCATCAAACTGTGGGACTCGTCACCTACACCCCCCATCAAACTGTGGGACTCTTCACCTACACACCCCATCAAACTGTGGGACTCCTCACCTACAACCCCATCAAACTGTGGGACTCCTCACCTACACACCCCATCAAACTGTGGGACTCATCACCCACCCCCCCCCATCAAACTGTGGGACTCCTCACCTACACCCCCCATCAAACTGTGGGACTCCTCACGTACACCTCCCCCATCAAACTGTGGGACTCTTCACCTACACACCCCCATCAAACTGTGGGACTCCTCACCTACACCTCCCCCATCAAACTGTGGGACTCTTCACCTACACACCCCATCAAACTGTGGGACTCCTCAGCTACAAACCCATCAAACTGTGGGTCTCCTCACCTACACACCCCCTCAAACTGTGGGTATCCTCAGCGACACACCCCCTCAAACTGTGGGACTCCTCACCTACACACCCCCTCAAACTGTGGGACTCCTCACCAACACACCCCATCAAACTGTGGGACACATCACCTACACACCCCCTCAAACTGTGGGTCTCCTCACCTACACAACTCCTCAAACTGAGGGACTCCTCACCTACACACCCCCTCAAACAGTGGGACTCCTCACCCACCTACCCTTCAAACTGTGGGACTCCTCGCCTACACAACCCATCAAACTGTGCGAGTCCTCACCTACACCCCCCATTAAACTGTGGGACTCCTCACCTACACACCCCATCAAACTGTGGGACTCCTCACCTACAACCCCATCAAACTGCGGGATTCCTCACCCACCCCCCCATCAAACTGTGGGACTCCTCACCCACCCCCCATCAAACTGTGGGATTCCTCACCCACCCCCCCATCAAACTGTGGGACCCCTCACCCACCCCCATCAAACTGTGGGATTCCACACCGACCCCCACCCCCTCAAATTGTGGGACTCCTCACCCACCCCCACATCAAACTGTGGGTCTCCTCATCTACACACCCCATCAAACTGTGGACTCCTCACCTACACACGCCATCAAACTGTGGGACTCCAAACCTACCCCAAACCCTCAAACTGTGGGACTACTCGCCTACACACCCCATCAAACTGTGGGACACCTCACCTACACAGCCCATCAAACTGTGGTACACCTCACCTACACACCCCATCAAACTGTGGGACTCCTCACCTACACACCCCATCAAACTGTATGAATCCTCACCTACACACCCCATCAAACTGTGGGACTCTTCACCTACACACCCCATCAAACTGTGGGACTCCTCACCGACACACCCCATCAAACTGTGGGTCTCCTCACCTACACACCCCATCAAAATGTGGGTCTCCTCACCTACACCGCCATAAAACTGAGGGCCTCCTCACCTACACACCCCCTCAAACTGCGGGACTCCTCACCCACCCCCCCATCAAACTGTGGGACCCCTCACCTACACACGCCATCAAACTGTGGGACTCCTCACCTACACACCACATCAAACTGTGGGACTCCTCACCTACACACCCCATCAAACTGTGGGACTCCTCACCTACCCCCAAACCCTCAAACTGTGGGACTCCTCACCTACACACCCCATTAAACTGTGGGACTCCTCACCTACACACCGCACCAAACTGTGGGAGTCCTCACCTACACACCCCATCAAACTGTGGGACTCCTCCCCTACACAACCCTTCAAACTGTGGGACTCCTCACCCACCCTCCCATCAAACTGTGGGACTCCTCACCTACAACCCCATAAAACTGTGGGACTCCTCACCTACACACCCCATCAAACTGTGGGACTCCTCACCTACCCCCAAACCCTCATACTGCGGGACTCCTCACCTACACACCACATCAAACTGTGGGACTCCTCACCTACCCCCCCATCAAACTTTGGGACTCCTCACCTACCCCCCCATCAAACTGTGGGACTCCTCACCTAATCCCCAATCAAACTGTGGGACTCCTCACCTAATCCCCAATCAAACTGTGGGACTCCTCACCTACCCCCCCATCAAACTGTGGGACTCCTCACCTAATCCCCAATCAAACTGTGGGACTCCTCACCTAATCCCCAATCAAACTGTGGGACTCCTCACCTACAACCCCATCAAACTGTGGGACTCCACACCTACAACCCCATCAAACTGTGGGACTACTCACCTACACACCCCACCAAACTGTGGGACTCCTCACCAACACACCCCATCAAACTGTGGGACTCCTCACCTACACACCCCATCAAACTGTGGGACTCCTCACCTACACACCCCATCAAACTGTGGGACTCCTCACCTACAACCCCCATCAAACCGTGGGACTCCTCAACTACACACCCCATCAAACTGTGGGACTCCTCACCTACACACCATCAAACTGTGGTACTCCTCACCTACACACCCCCATCAAACTGTGGTACTCCGCTCCTACACTCCCCATCAAACTGTGGGACTCCTCACCTACACACCCCATCAAACTGTGGGACTCCTCACCTACACACCCCATCAAACTGTGGGACTCCTCACCTACACACCCCCATCAAACTGTTGGACTCCTCACCTACACACCACATCAAGCTGTGGGACTCCTCACCTACACACTCCATCAAACTGTGGGACTCCTCACCAACACACCCCATCAAACTGTGGGACTCCTCACCTACACACCCCATCAAACTGTGGGACTCCTCACCGACACACCCCATCAAACTATGGGACTCCTCACCTACACACCCCATCAAACTGTGAGAGTCCACACCTATACACCCTTCAAACTATTGGTCTCCTCACCTACACCCCCCTCAAACTGTGGGTCTCCAACCCACCCCCCCATCAAACTGTGGGACTCCTCAACTACACACCCCATCAAACTGTGCGACTCCACACCTACACCCCCCCATCAAACTGTGGGACTCCTCACCTACACCCCCCCATCAAAGTTTGGGACTCCTCACCTACACCCCCCCATCAAACTGTGGGACTCCACACCTACACACCCCATCGAACTGTGGGACTCCTCACCTACACCCCCCATCAAACTGAAGGTCTCCTCACCTACACACCACATCAAACTGTGGGACTACTCAACTACACACCCCATCAAACTGTGGGACTCCTCAACTACACGCCCCCATCAAACTGTGGGACTCCTCACCTACACACCCCCATCAAACTGTGGGACTCCTCACCTACACCCCCCATCAAACTGTGGGACTCCTCACCTACACACCCCATCAAACTGTGGGACTCCTCACCTACACACCCCATCAAAATGTGGGACTCCTCACCTACACACCCCATCAAACTGTGGGACTCCTCACCTACACACCCCCATCAAACTGTGGGACTCCTCACGTACACCTCCCCTATCAAACTGTGGGACTCTTCACCGACACACCCCCATCAAACTGTGGGACTCCTCACCTACACCTCTCCCATCAAACTGTGGGACTCTTCACCTACACACCCCCATCAAACTGTGGGACTCCTCACCTACACCTCCCCCATCAAACTGTGGGACTCTTCACCTACACACCCCATCAAACTGTGGGACTCCTCAGCGACAAACCCATCAAACTGTGGGTCTCCTCACCTACACACCCCCTCAAACTGTGGGTATCCTCAGCGACACACCCCCTCAAACTGTGGGACTCCTCACCTACACACCCCCTCAAACTGTGGGACTCCTCACCAACACACCCCATCAAACTGTGGGACACATCACCTACACACCCCCTCAAACTGTGGGTCTCCTCACCTACACAACTCCTCAAACTGAGGGACTCCTCACCTACACACCCCCTCAAACAGTGGGACTCCTCACCCACCTACCCTTCAAACTGTGGGACTCCTCGCCAACACACCCCATCAAACTGTGGGAGTCCTCACCTACACCCCCCATTAAACTGTGGGACTCCTCACCTACACACCCCATCAAACTGTGGGACTCCTCACCTACAACACCATCAAACTGCGGGATTCCTCACCCACCCCCCCATCAAACTGTGGGACTCCTCACCCACCCCCCATCAAACTGTGGGATTCCTCACCCACCCCCCCATCAAACTGTGGGACCCCTCACCCACCCCCATCAAACTGTGGGATTCCACACCGACCCCCACCCCCTCAAATTGTGGGACTCCTCACCCACCCCCACATCAAACTGTGGGTCTCCTCATCTACACACCCCATCAAACTGTGGACTCCTCACCTACACACGCCATCAAACTGTGGGACTCCAAACCTACCCCAAACCCTCAAACTGTGGGACTACTCGCCTACACACCCCATCAAACTGTGGGACTCCTCACCTACACACCCCATCAAACTGTGGTACACCTCACCTACACACCCCCATCAAACTGTGGGACTCCTCACCTACACACCCCATCAAACTGTGGGACTCCTCACCTACACACCCCATCAAACTGTATGAATCCTCACCTACACACCCCATCAAACTGTGGGACTCTTCACCTACACACCCCATCAAACTGTGGGACTCCTCACCCACCCCCATCAAACTGTGGGACTCCTCACCGACACACCCCATCAAACTGTGGGTCTCCTCACCTACACACCCCATCAAACTGTGGGTCTCCTCACCTACACCGCCATAAAACTGAGGGTCTCCTCACCTACACACCCCCTCAAACTGCGGGACTCCTCACCCACCGCCCCATCAAACTGTGGGACCCCTCACCTACACACCCCATCAAACTGTGGGACTCCTCACCTACACACCCCATCAAACTGTGGGACTCCTCACCTACACACCCCATCAAACTGTGGGACTCCTCACCTACCCCCAAACCCTCAAACTGTGGGACTCCTCACCTACACACCCCATTAAACTGTGGGACTCCTCACCTACACACCCCACCAAACTGTGGGAGTCCTCACCTACACACCCGATCAAACTGTGGGACTCCTCACCTACACACCCCATCAAACTGTGGGACTCCTCACCTACACACCCCATCAAACTGTGGGACTCCTCCCCTACACAACCCTTCAAACTGTGCGACTCCTCACCTACACACCCCATCAAACTGTGCGACTCCTCACCTACACACCCCATCAAACTGTGGGACTCCTCACCTACACACCCCTTTCAAACTGTGGGACTCCTCACCCACCCTCCCATCAACCTGTGGGACTCCTCACCTACAACCCCATAAAACTGTGGGACTCTTCACCTACACACCCCATCAAACTGTGGGACTCCTCACCTACCCCCAAACCCTCATACTGCGGGACTCCTCACCTACACACCACATCAAACTGTGGGACTCCTCACCTACCCCCCCATCAAACTTTGGGACTCCTCACCTACCCCCCCATCAAACTGTGGGACTCCTCACCTAATCCCCAATCAAACTGTGGGACTCCTCACCTACAACCCCATCAAACTGTGGGACTCCACACCTACACACCCCACCAAACTTTGGGACTCCTCACCTACACACCCCATCAAACTGTGGGACTCCTCACCAACACACCCCATCAAACTGTGGGACTCCTCACCTACACACCCCATCAAACTGTGGGACTCCTCACCTACACACCCCATCAAACTGTGGGACTCCTCACCTACAACCCCCATCAAACCGTGGGACTCCTCACCTACACACCCCATCAAACTGTGGGACTCCTCACCTACACACCATCAAACTGTGGTATTCCTCACCTACACACCCCCATCAAACTGTGGGACTCCGCTCCTACACTCCCCATCAAACTGTGAGAGTCCTCACCTACACACCCTTCAAACTTTTGGTCTCCTCACCTACACCCCCCTCAAACTGTGGGTCTCCTCACCCACCCCCCCATCAAACTGTGGGACTCCTCAACTACACACCCCATCAAACTGTGGGACTCCACACCTACACCCCCCCATCAAACTGTGGGACTCCTCACCTACACCCCCCCATCAAACTTTGGGACTCCTCACCTACACCCCCCCATCAAACTGTGGGACTCCACACCTACACACCCCATCGAACTGTGGGACTCCTCACCTACACCCCCCATCAAACTGAAGGTCTCCTCACCTACACACCCCATCAAACTGTGGGACTACTCAACTACACACCCCATCAAACTGTGGGACTCCTCAACTACACGCCCCCATCAAACTGTGGGACTCCTCACCTACACACCCCCATCAAACTGTGGGACTCCTCACCTACACCCCCCATCAAACTGTGGAACTCCTCACCTACACACCCCATCAAACTGTGGGACTCCTCACCTACACACCCCATCAAAATGTGGGACTCCTCACCTATACACCCCATCAAACTGTGGGACTCCTCACCTACACACTCCATCAAACTGTGGGTATCCTCAGCGACACACCCCCTCAAACTGTGGGACTCCTCACCTACACACCCCCTCAAACTGTGGGACTCCTCACCAACACACCCCATCAAACTGTGGGACACATCACCTACACACCCCCTCAAAATGAGGGTCTCCTCACCTACACAACTCCTCAAACTGAGGGACTCCTCACCTACACACCCCCTCAAACAGTGGGACTCCTCACCTACAACCCCATCAGACTGTGGGTCTCCTCACCTACACACCCCCTCAAACTGTGGGTCTCCTCACCTACACACCCCCTCAAACTGTGGGTCTCCTCACCTACCCTCACCCACAACAAACTGTGGGACTCCTCACCTACACAACCCCTCAAACTGTGGGACTCATCACCTACACACCCCCTCAAATTGTGGGACTCCACACCCAAGCTCCCCATCAAACTGTGGGACTCCTCACCTACACACCCCAGCAAACTGTGGGAATCCTCACGTACACACCCCATCAAACTGTAGGACTCCTCACCTACACACCCCATCAAAGTGTGGGACTCCTCACCTACACACCACATCAAACTGTGGGACTCCTCACCTACACCCCGATCAAACTGTGGGACTCCTCACGTACACACCCCATCAAATTGTGGGGCTCCACACCTACGCTCCCCATCAAACTGTGGGAATCCTCACCTACACACCCCATCAAACTGTGGGACTCCTCACCTACACACCCAATCAAACTGTGGGACTCCTCACCTACACACCCCATCAAACTGTGGGACTCCTCACCTACACACCCCATCAAACTATGAGAGTCCTCACCTACACACCCCATCAAACTGTGGGACTCCTCACCTACACACCCCATCAAACTGTGGGACTCCTCAACTACACACTCCATCAAACTGTGGGACTCCTCAACTACACACGCCATCAAACTGTGGGATTCCTCACCCACCCCCCCATCAAACTGTGGGACCCCTCACCCACCCCCATCAAACTGTGGGATTCCACACCGACCCCCACCCCCTCAAATTGTGGGACTCCTCACCCACCCCCACATCAAACTGTGGGTCTCCTCATCTACACACCCCATCAAACTGTGGACTCCTCACCTACACACGCCATCAAACTGTGGGACTCCAAACCTACCCCAAACCCTCAAACTGTGGGACTACTCGCCTACACACCCCATCAAACTGTGGGACACCTCACCTACACAGCCCGTCAAACTGTGGTACACCTCACCTACACACCCCATCAAACTGTGGGACTCCTCACCTACACACCCCATCAAACTGTATGAATCCTCACCTACACACCCCATCAAACTGTGGGACTCTTCACCTACACACCCCATTAAACTGTGGGACTCCTCACCGACACACCCCATCAAAATGTGGGTCTCCTCACCTACACACCCCATCAAACTGTGGGTCTCCTCACCTACACCGCCTTAAAACTGAGGGTCTCCTCACCTACACACCCCCTCAAACTGCGGGACTCCTCACCCACCCCCCCATCAAACTGTGGGACCCCTCACCTACACACCCCATCAAACTGTGGGACTCCTCACCTACACACCCCATCAAACTGTGGGACTCCTCACCTACACACCCCATCAAACTGTGGGACTCCTCACCTACCCCCAAACCCTCAAACTGTGGGACTCCTCACCTACACACCCCATTAAACTGTGGGACTCCTCACCTACACACCCCACCAAACTGTGGGAGTCCTCACCTACACACCCCATCAAACTGTGGGACTCCTCACCTACACACCCCATCAAACTGTGGGACTCCTCACCTACACACCCCATCAAACTGTGGGACTCCTCACCTACACACCCCATCAAACTGTGGGACTCCTCCCCTACACACCCCTTCAAACTGTGCGACTCCTCACCTACACACACCATCAAACTGTGCGACTCCTCACCTACACACCCCATCAAACTGTGGGACTCCTCACCTACAACCCCATAAAACTGTGGGACTCCTCACCTACACACCCCATCAAACTGTGGGACTCCTCACCTACCCCCAAACCCTCATACTGCGGGACTCCTCACCTACACACCACATCAAACTGTGGGACTCCTCACCTACCCCCCATCAAACTTTGGGACTCCTCACCTACCCCCCCATCAAACTGTGGGACTCCTCACCTAATCCCCAATCAAACTGTGGGACACCTCACCTACAACCGCATCAAACTGTGGGACTCCTCGCCTACAACCCCATCAAACTGTGGGACTCCTCACCTACACACCCCATCAAACTGTGGGACTCCTCACCTACCCCCAAACCCTCATACTGCGGGACTCCTCACCTACACACCACATCAAACTGTGGGACTCCTCACCTACCCCCCCATCAAACTTTGGGACTCCTCACCTACCCCCCCATCAAACTGTGGGACTCCTCACCTAATCCCCAATCAAACTGTGGGACACCTCACCTACAACCCCATCAAACTGTGGGACTCCTCACCTACAACCCCATCAAACTGTGGGTCTCCTCACCTACACCCACCCATCAAACTGTGGGACTCCTCAACTACAAACCCATCAAACTGTGGGACTCCTCACCTACACACCCCATCAAACTGTGGGACTCCTCACCTACACCCCGTCAAACTGTGGGACTCCTCACCTACACCCCCCATCAAACTGTGGGACTCCTCACCTACACACCCCATCAAACTGTGGGACTCCTCACCTACACCCACCCATCAAACTGTGGGACTCCTCAACACAACCCCATCAAACTGTGGGACTCCTCACCTACACCTCCCCCATCAAACTGTGGGACTCTTCACCTACACACCCCATCAAACTGTGGGACTCCTCAGCTACAAACCCATCAAACTGTGGGTCTCCTCACCTACACACCCCCTCAAACTGTGGGTATCCTCAGCGACACACCCCCTCAAACTGTGGGACTCCTCACCTACACACCCCCTCAAACTGTGGGACTCCTCACCAACACAACCCATCAAACTGTGGGACACATCACCTACACACCCCCACAAACTGAGGGTCTCCTCACCTACACAACTCCTCAAACTGAGGGACTCCTCACCTACACACCCCCTCAAACAGTGGGACTCCTCACCTACAACCCCATCAGACTGTGGGTCTCCTCACCTACACACCCCCTCAAACTGTGGGTCTCCTCACCTACACACCCCCTCAAACTGTGGGTCTCCTCACCTACCCTCACCCACAACAAACTGTGGGACTCCTCACCTACACAACCCCTCAAACTGTGGGACTCATCACCTACACACCCCCTCAAATTGTGGGACTCCACACCCAAGCTCCCCATCAAACTGTGGGACTCCTCACCTACACACCCCAGCAAACTGTGGGAATCCTCACGTACACACCCCATCAAACTGTGGGACTCCTCACCTACACAACCCCTCAAACTGTGGGACTCATCACCTACACACCCCCTCAAATTGTGGGACTCCACACCCAAGCTCCCCATCAAACTGTGGGACTCCTCACCTACACACCCCAGCAAACTGTGGGAATCCTCACGTACACACCCCATCAAACTGTGGGACTCCTCACCTACACACCCCATCAAAGTGTGGGACTCCTCACCTACACACCACATCAAACTGTGGGACTCCTCACCTACACCCCGATCAAACTGTGGGACTCCTCACGTACACACCCCATCAAATTGTGGGGCTCCACACCTACGCTCCCCATCAAACTGTGGGAATCCTCACCTACACACCCCATCAAACTGTGGGAATCCTCACCTACACACCCCATCAAACTGTGGGACTCCTCACCTACACACCCCATCAAACTGTGGGACTCCTCACCTACACACCCCATCAAACTGTGGGACTCCTCACCTACACACCCCATCAAACTATGAGAGTCCTCACCTACACACCCCATCAAACTGTGGGACTCCTCACCTACACACCCCATCAAACTGTGGGACTCCTCAACTACACACGCCATCAAACTGGGGGACTCCTCACCTACACACTCCATCAAACTGTGGGAATCCTCAACTACACACGCCATCAAACTGTGGGACTCCTCACCTACACACCCCATCAAACTATGAGAGTCCTCACCTAAAACCGCATCGGACTGTGGGACTCCTCACCTACAACCCCATCAAACTGCGGGATTCCTCACCCACCCCCCCATCAAACTGTGGGACTCCTCACCCACCCCCCATCAAACTGTGGGATTCCTCACCCACCCCCCCATCAAACTATGGGACCCCTCACCCACCCCCATCAAACTGTGGGATTCCACACCGACCCCCACCCCCTCAAATTGTGGGACTCCTCACCCACCCCCACATCAAACTGTGGGTCTCCTCATCTACACACCCCATCAAACTGTGGACTCCTCACCTACACACGCCATCAAACTGTGGGACTCCAAACCTACCCCAAACCCTCAAACTGTGGGACTACTCGCCTACACACCCCATCAAACTGTGGGACACCTCACCTACACAGCCCGTCAAACTGTGGTACACCTCACCTACACACCCCATCAAACTGTGGGACTCCTCACCTACACACCCCATCAAACTGTATGAATCCTCACCTACACACCCCATCAAACTGTGGGACTCCTCACCTACACACCCCATCAAACTGTGGGACTCCTCACCGACACACCCCATCAAACTGTGGGTCTCCTCACCTACACACCCCATCAAACTGTGGGTCTCCTCACCTACACCGCCATAAAACTGAGGGTCTCCTCACCTACACACCCCCTAAAACTGCGGGACTCCTCACCCACCCCCCCATCAAACTGTGGGACCCCTCACCTACACACCCCATCAAACTGTAGGACTCCTCACCTACACACCCCATCAAACTGTGGGACTCCTCACCTACACACCCCATCAAACTGTGGGACTACTCACCTACCCCCAAACCCTCAAACTGTGGGACTCCTCACCTACACACCCCACCAAACTGTGGGAGTCCTCACCTACACACCCCATCAAACTGTGGGACTCCTCACCTACACACCCCATCAAACTGTGGGACTCCTCACCTACACACCCCATCAAACTGTGGGACTCCTCACCTACACACCCCATCAAACTGTGGGACTCCTCCCCTACACACCCCTTCAAACTGTGCGACTCCTCACCTACACACACCATCAAACTGTGGGACTCCTCACCTACACACCCCTTTCAAACTGTGGGACTCCTCACCCACCCTCCCATCAAACTGTGGGACTCCTCACCTACAACCCCATAAAACTGTGGGACTCCTCACCTACACACCCCATCAAACTGTGGGACTCCTCACCTACCCCCAAACCCTCATACTGCGGGACTCCTCACCTACACACCACATCAAACTGTGGGACTCCTCACCTACCCCCCCATCAAACTTTGGGACTCCTCACCTACCCCCCCATCAAACTGTGGGACTACTCACCTAATCCCCAATCAAACTGTGGGACACCTCACCTACAACCGCATCAAACTGTGGGACTCCTCGCCTACAACCCCATCAAACTGTGGGACTCCTCACCTATACACCCCATCAAACTGTGGGACTCCTCACCTACCCCCAAACCCTCATACTGCGGGACTCCTCACCTACACACCACATCAAACTGTGGGACTCCTCACCTACCCCCCCATCAAACTTTGGGACTCCTCACCTACCCCCCCATCAAACTGTGGGACTACTCACCTAATCCCCAATCAAACTGTGGGACACCTCACCTACAACCGCATCAAACTGTGGGACTCCTCGCCTACAACCCCATCAAACTGTGGGACTCCTCACCTATACACCCCATCAAACTGTGGGACTCCTCACCTACCCCCAAACCCTCATACTGCGGGACTCCTCACCTACACACCACATCAAACTGTGGGACTCCTCACCTACCCCCCCATCAAACTTTGGGACTCCTCACCTACCCCCCCATCAAACTGTGGGACTCCTCACCTAATCCCCAATCAAACTGTGGGACACCTCACCTACAACCCCATCAAACTGTGGGACTCCTCACCTACAACCCCATCAAACTGTGGGACTCCTCACCTACACATCCCATCAAACTGTGGGTCTCCTCACCTACACCCACCCATCAAACTGTGGGACTCCTCAACTACAAACCCATCAAACTGTGGGACTCCTCACCTACACACCCCATCAAACTGTGGGACTCCTCACCTACACCCCGTCAAACTGTGGGACTCCTCACCTACACCCCCCATCAAACTGTGGGACTCCTCACCTACACACCCCATCAAACTGTGGGACTCCTCACCTACACCCACCCATCAAACTGTGGGACTCCTCAACTACAACCCCATCAAACTGTGGGACTCCTCGCCTACAACCCCATCAAACTGTGGAATTCCTCTCCTACACGCCCCATCAAACTGTGGGATTCCTCACCTACACCCCCCATCAAACTGTGGGATTCCTCACCTACACCCCCCTCAAACTGTGGGACTCCTCACCTACACACCCCATCAAACTGTGGGTCTCCTCACCTACACACCCCATCAAACTGTGGGAATCCTCACGTACACACCCCATCAAACTGTGGGACTCCTCACCTACACAACCCCTCAAACTGTGGGACTCATCACCTACACACCCCCTCAAATTGTGGGACTCCACACCCAAGCTCCCCATCAAACTGTGGGACTCCTCACCTACACACCCCAGCAAACTGTGGGAATCCTCACGTACACACCCCATCAAACTGTGGGACTCCTCACCTACACAACCCCTCAAACTGTGGGACTCATCACCTACACACCCCCTCAAATTGTGGGACTCCACACCCAAGCTCCCCATCAAACTGTGGGACTCCTCACCTACACACCCCAGCAAACTGTGGGAATCCTCACGTACACACCCCATCAAACTGTGGGACTCCTCACCTACACACCCCATCAAAGTGTGGGACTCCTCACCTACACACCACATCAAACTGTGGGACTCCTCACCTACACCCCGATCAAACTGTGGGACTCCTCACGTACACACCCCATCAAATTGTGGGGCTCCACACCTACGCTCCCCATCAAACTGTGGGAATCCTCACCTACACACCCCATCAAACTGTGGGAATCCTCACCTACACACCCCATCAAACTGTGGGACTCCTCACCTACACACCCCATCAAACTGTGGGACTCCTCACCTACACACCCCATCAAACTGTGGGACTCCTCACCTACACACCCCATCAAACTATGAGAGTCCTCACCTACACACCCCATCAAACTGTGGGACTCCTCACCTACACACCCCATCAAACTGTGGGACTCCTCAACTACACACGCCATCAAACTGGGGGACTCCTCACCTACACACTCCATCAAACTGTGGGAATCCTCAACTACACACGCCATCAAACTGTGGGACTCCTCACCTACACACCCCATCAAACTATGAGAGTCCTCACCTAAAACCGCATCGGACTGTGGGACTCCTCACCTACAACCCCATCAAACTGCGGGATTCCTCACCCACCCCCCCATCAAACTGTGGGACTCCTCACCCACCCCCCATCAAACTGTGGGATTCCTCACCCACCCCCCCATCAAACTATGGGACCCCTCACCCACCCCCATCAAACTGTGGGATTCCACACCGACCCCCACCCCCTCAAATTGTGGGACTCCTCACCCACCCCCACATCAAACTGTGGGTCTCCTCATCTACACACCCCATCAAACTGTGGACTACTCGCCTACACACCCCATCAAACTGTGGGACACCTCACCTACACAGCCCGTCAAACTGTGGTACACCTCACCTACACACCCCATCAAACTGTGGGACTCCTCACCTACACACCCCATCAAACTGTATGAATCCTCACCTACACACCCCATCAAACTGTGGGACTCTTCACCTACACACCCCATCAAACTGTGGGACTCCTCACCGACACACCCCATCAAACTGTGGGTCTCCTCACCTACACACCCCATCAAACTGTGGGTCTCCTCACCTACACCGCCATAAAACTGAGGGTCTCCTCACCTACACACCCCCTAAAACTGCGGGACTCCTCACCCACCCCCCCATCAAACTGTGGGACCCCTCACCTACACACCCCATCAAACTGTAGGACTCCTCACCTACACACCCCATCAAACTGTGGGACTCCTCACCTACACACCCCATCAAACTGTGGGACTACTCACCTACCCCCAAACCCTCAAACTGTGGGACTCCTCACCTACACACCCCACCAAACTGTGGGAGTCCTCACCTACACACCCCATCAAACTGTGGGACTCCTCACCTACACACCCCATCAAACTGTGGGACTCCTCACCTACACACCCCATCAAACTGTGGGACTCCTCACCTACACACCCCATCAAACTGTGGGACTCCTCCCCTACACACCCCTTCAAACTGTGCGACTCCTCACCTACACACACCATCAAACTGTGCGACTCCTCACCTACACACCCCATCAAACTGTGGGACTCCTCACCTACACACCCCTTTCAAACTGTGGGACTCCTCACCCACCCTCCCATCAAACTGTGGGACTCCTCACCTACAACCCCATAAAACTGTGGGACTCCTCACCTACACACCCCATCAAACTGTGGGACTCCTCACCTACCCCCAAACCCTCATACTGCGGGACTCCTCACCTACACACCACATCAAACTGTGGGACTCCTCACCTACCCCCCCATCAAACTTTGGGACTCCTCACCTACCCCCCCATCAAACTGTGGGACTACTCACCTAATCCCCAATCAAACTGTGGGACACCTCACCTACAACCGCATCAAACTGTGGGACTCCTCGCCTACAACCCCATCAAACTGTGGGACTCCTCACCTATACACCCCATCAAACTGTGGGACTCCTCACCTACCCCCAAACCCTCATACTGCGGGACTCCTCACCTACACACCACATCAAACTGTGGGACTCCTCACCTACCCCCCCATCAAACTTTGGGACTCCTCACCTACCCCCCCATCAAACTGTGGGACTCCTCACCTAATCCCCAATCAAACTGTGGGACACCTCACCTACAACCCCATCAAACTGTGGGACTCCTCACCTACACACCCCATCAAACTGTGGGTCTCCTCACCTACACCCACCCATCAAACTGTGGGACTCCTCAACTACAAACCCATCAAACTGTGGGACTCCTCACCTACACACCCCATCAAACTGTGGGACTCCTCACCTACACCCCGTCAAACTGTGGGACTCCTCACCTACACCCCCCATCAAACTGTGGGACTCCTCACCTACACACCCCATCAAACTGTGGGACTCCTCACCTACACCCACCCATCAAACTGTGGGACTCCTCAACTACAACCCCATCAAACTGTGGGACTCCTCGCCTACAACCCCATCAAACTGTGGAATTCCTCTCCTACACGCCCCATCAAACTGTGGGATTCCTCACCTACACCCCCCATCAAACTGTGGGATTCCTCACCTACACCCCCCTCAAACTGTGGGACTCCTCACCTACACACCCCATCAAACTGTGGGTCTCCTCACCTACACACCCCATCAAACTGTGGGAATCCTCACGTACACACCCCATCAAACTGTGGGACTCCTCACCTACACAACCCCTCAAACTGTGGGACTCATCACCTACACACCCCCTCAAATTGTGGGACTCCACACCCAAGCTCCCCATCAAACTGTGGGACTCCTCACCTACACACCCCAGCAAACTGTGGGAATCCTCACGTACACACCCCATCAAACTGTGGGACTCCTCACCTACACAACCCCTCAAACTGTGGGACTCATCACCTACACACCCCCTCAAATTGTGGGACTCCACACCCAAGCTCCCCATCAAACTGTGGGACTCCTCACCTACACACCCCAGCAAACTGTGGGAATCCTCACGTACACACCCCATCAAACTGTGGGACTCCTCACCTACACACCCCATCAAAGTGTGGGACTCCTCACCTACACACCACATCAAACTGTGGGACTCCTCACCTACACCCCGATCAAACTGTGGGACTCCTCACGTACACACCCCATCAAATTGTGGGGCTCCACACCTACGCTCCCCATCAAACTGTGGGAATCCTCACCTACACACCCCATCAAACTGTGGGAATCCTCACCTACACACCCCATCAAACTGTGGGACTCCTCACCTACACACCCCATCAAACTGTGGGACTCCTCACCTACACACCCCATCAAACTGTGGGACTCCTCACCTACACACCCCATCAAACTGTGGGACTCCTCACCTACACACCCCATCAAACTGTGGGACTCCTCACCTACACACCCCATGAAACTGTGGGACTCCTCACCTACACACCCCATCAAACTGTGGGACTCCTCCCCTACACACCCCTTCAAACTGTGCGACTCCTCACCTACACACACCATCAAACTGTGCGACTCCTCACCTACACACCCCATCAAACTGTGGGACTCCTCACCTACACACCCCTTTCAAACTGCGGGACTCCTCACCTACACACCACATCAAACTGTGGGACTCCTCACCTACCCCCCCATCAAACTTTGGGACTCCTCACCTACCCCCCCATCAAACTGTGGGACTCCTCACCTAATCCCCAATCAAACTGTGGGACACCTCACCTACAACCGCATCAAACTGTGGGACTCCTCGCCTACAACCCCATCAAACTGTGGGACTCCTCACCTATACACCCCATCAAACTGTGGGACTCCTCACCTACCCCCAAACCCTCATACTGCGGGACTCCTCACCTACACACCACATCAAACTGTGGGACTCCTCACCTACCCCCCCATCAAACTTTGGGACTCCTCACCTACCCCCCCATCAAACTGTGGGACTCCTCACCTAATCCCCAATCAAACTGTGGGACACCTCACCTACAACCCCATCAAACTGTGGGACTCCTCACCTACAACCCCATCAAACTGTGGGACTCCTCACCTACACACCCCATCAAACTGTGGGTCTCCTCACCTACACCCACCCATCAAACTGTGGGACTCCTCAACTACAAACCCATCAAACTGTGGGACTCCTCACCTACACACCCCATCAAACTGTGGGACTCCTCACCTACACCCCGTCAAACTGTGGGACTCCTCACCTACACCCCCCATCAAACTGTGGGACTCCTCACCTACATACCCCATCAAACTGTGGGACTCCTCACCTGCACCCACCCATCAAACTGTGGGACTCCACAACTACAACCCCATCAAACTGTGGGACTCCTCGCCTACAACCCCATCAAACTGTGGAATTCCTCTCCTACACGCCCCATCAAACTGTGGGATTCCTCACCTACACACCCCATCAAACTGTGGGATTCCTCACCTACACCCCCCTCAAACTGTGGGACTCCTCACCTACACACCCCATCAAACTGTGGGTCTCCTCACCTACACACCCCATCAAACTGTGGGACTCCTCACCTACACCCCCATCAAACTGTGGGTCTCCTCACCTACACACCCCATGAAACTGTGGAACTACTCACCTACACACCCCATCAAACTGTGGGACTCCTCACCTACACACCCCATCAAACTGTGGGTCTCCTCACCTAAACGCCCCATCAAACTGTGGGACTCCTCACCTACACACCCCATCAAACTGTGGGTCTCCTCACCTACACACCCCCATCAAACTGTGGGACTCCTCACCGACACACCCCATCAAACTGTGGGACTCCTCACCTACCCCCCCATCAAACTGTGGGACTCCTCACCTAATCCCCAATCAAACTGTGGGACACCTCACCTACAACCGCATCAAACTGTGGGACTCCTCGCCTACAACCCCATCAAACTGTGGGACTCCTCACCTATACACCCCATCAAACTGTGGGACTCCTCACCTACCCCCAAACCCTCATACTGCGGGACTCCTCACCTACACACCACATCAAACTGTGGGACTCCTCACCTACCCCCCCATCAAACTTTGGGACTCCTCACCTACCCCCCCATCAAACTGTGGGACTCCTCACCTAATCCCCAATCAAACTGTGGGACACCTCACCTACAACCCCATCAAACTGTGGGACTCCTCACCTACAACCCCATCAAACTGTGGGACTCCTCACCTACACACCCCATCAAACTGTGGGTCTCCTCACCTACACCCACCCATCAAACTGTGGGACTCCTCAACTACAAACCCATCAAACTGTGGGACTCCTCACCTACACACCCCATCAAACTGTGGGACTCCTCACCTACACCCCGTCAAACTGTGGGACTCCTCACCTACACCCCCCATCAAACTGTGGGACTCCTCACCTACATACCCCATCAAACTGTGGGACTCCTCACCTGCACCCACCCATCAAACTGTGGGACTCCTCAACTACAACCCCATCAAACTGTGGGACTCCTCGCCTACAACCCCATCAAACTGTGGAATTCCTCTCCTACACGCCCCATCAAACTGTGGGATTCCTCACCTACACCCCCCATCAAACTGTGGGATTCCTCACCTACACCCCCCTCAAACTGTGGGACTCCTCACCTACACACCCCATCAAACTGTGGGTCTCCTCACCTACACACCCCATCAAACTGTGGGACTCCTCACCTACACCCCCATCAAACTGTGGGTCTCCTCACCTACACACCCCATGAAACTGTGGAACTACTCACCTACACACCCCATCAAACTGTGGGACTCCTCACCTACACACCCCATCAAACTGTGGGTCTCCTCACCTAAACGCCCCATCAAACTGTGGGACTCCTCACCTACACACCCCATCAAACTGTGGGTCTCCTCACCTACACACCCCCATCAAACTGTGGGACTCCTCACCGACACACCCCATCAAACTGTGGGACTCCTCACCTACACACCCCATCAAACTGTGGGACTCCTCACCTACACACCCATTCAAAATGTGGGATTCCTCACCCACCCCCCCCTCAAACTGAGGGACTCCTCCCCGACCCCCAACCCCTCAAACTGTGGGAGTCCTCACCCACACACCCCATCAAACTGTGTGACTCCTCACCTACACGCCCCATCAAACTGTGGGACTCCTCACCTACACACCCCATCAAACTGTGGGACTCCTCACCCAACCCCCCCATCAAACTGTGGGACTCCTCACCTACACACCCCATCAAACTGTGGGACTCCTCACCTATACACCCCATCAAACTGTGGGACTCCTCACCTACACACCCCCATCAAACTGTAGGACTCCTCACCTACACACCCCATCAAACTGTGGGACTCCTCACCTACACACCCCATCAAACTGTGGGACTCCTCACCTACACACCCCATCAAACTGTGGGACTCCTCACCTACACCCCCCATCAAACTGTGGGACTCCTCACCCACCCACCCATAAAACTGTGGGACTCCTCACCTACACACCCCATCAAACTGTGGGACTCCTAACCTACACACCCCATCAATCTGTGGGACTCCTCAACTACACACCCCATCCAACTGTGGGACTCCTCAACTACACACCCCATCAAACTGTGGGACTCCTCACCTACACACCCCATCAAACTGTAGGACTCCTCACCTACACACCCCCATCAAACTGTGGGACTCCTCACCTACACACCCCCTCAAATTGTGGGACTCCTCACCTACACACCCCCTCAAACTGTGGGACTCCTCACCTACACACCCCCTCAAACTGTGGGACTCCTCACCTCCACACCCCATCAAACTGTGGGACTCCTCACCTACCCCCCCATCAAACTGTGGGACTCCTCACCTACCCCCCCATCAAACTGTGGGAATCCTCACCTACAACCCCATCAAACTGTGGGACTCCTCACCTACAACCCCGCCATCAAACAGTGGGACTCCTCACCTACACACCCCCATCAAACTGTGGGACTCCTCACCTACACACCCCCTCAAATTGTGGGACTCCTCACCTACACACCCCCTCAAACTGTGGGACTCCTCACCTACACACCCCCTCAAACTGTGGGACTCCTCACCTCCACACCCCATCAAACTGTGGGACTCCTCACCTACCCCCCCATCAAACTGTGGGACTCCTCACCTACCCCCCCATCAAACTGTGGGAATCCTCACCTACAACCCCATCAAACTGTGGGACTCCTCACCTACAACCCCGCCATCAAACAGTGGGACTCCTCACCTACACACCCCCATCAAACTGTGGGACTCCTCACCCACCCCCCCATCAAACTGTGGGACTCCTCACCTCCACACCCCATCAAACTGTGGGACTCCTCACGTACACACCCCAACAAACTGTGGGACTCCTCACCTCCACTCCACATCAAACTGTAGGACTCCTCACCTACACACCCCCATCAAACTGTGGGACTCCTCACCTACACACCCCCTCAAACTGTGGGACTCCTCACCTACACACCCCATCAAACTGTGGGACTCCTCACCCACCCACCCATCAAACTGTGGGACTCCTCACCTACACAACCCATCAAACTGTGGGACTCCTCACCTACACACCCCATCAAACTGTGGGACTCCTCACCTACACAGCCCATCAAACTGTAGGACTCCTCACCTACACACCCCATCAAACTGTGGGACTCCTCACCTACACCCCCCATCAAACTGTAGGACTCCTCACCTACACACCCCATCAAACTGTGGGACTCCTCACCTACACACCCCCTCAAAGTGTGGAACTCCTCACCTACACCCCCCATCAAACTGTGGCACTCCTCACCTACACCCCCCATCAAACTGTGGCACTCCTCACCTACACACCCCCATCAAACTGTGGGACTCCTCACCCACATACCCCATCAAACTGTGGGACTACTCACCTATACCCCTCCCATCAAACTGTGGGACTCCTCACCTACACACCCCATCAAACTGAGGGACTCCTCACCAACACACCCCATCAAACTGTGGGACTCCTCACCCACCCCCCCATCAAACTGTGGGACTCCTCACCTACAACCCCCATCAAACCATGGGACTCCTCACCCACCCCCCATAAAACTGTGGGACTCCTCACCCACCCACCATCAAACTGTGGGACTCCTCACCTACAACCCCCATCAAACCATGGGACTCCTCACCTACACACCACATCAAACTGTGGGACTCCTCACCTACACACCCCATCAAACTGTGGGACTCCTCACCTACAACCCCCATCAAACTGTGGGACTCCTCACCTACAACCCCATCAAACTGTGGGACTCCTCACCTACAAACCGCCATCAAACTGTGGGACTCCTCACCTACACACCCCATAAAACTGTGGGACTCCTCACCTACACACCCCCTCAAACTGTGGTACTCATCACCTACACACCCCATCAAACTGTGCGACTCCTCACCTACACACCCCATCAAACTGTGGGCCTCCTCACCCACCCCCACCACATCAAACTGTGGGTCTCCTCACCTACACCCCCCATCAAACTGTGGGACTCCTCACCTACACTCCCCATCAAACTGTGGGACTCCTCACCTACACACATCATCAAACTGTGGGACTCCTCACCTACACACCCCATCAAACTGTGGGACTCCTCACCCACCTCCCCTTCAAACTGTGGGACTCCACGCCTACACACCCCATCAATCTGTGGGAGTCCTCACCTACACCCCCCATTAAACTGTGGGACTCCTCACCTACACACCCCATCAAACTGTGGGACTCCTCACCTAGACACCCCATCAAACTGTGGGACTCCTCACCTACAACCCCATCAAACTGTGGGCCTCCTCACCCACCCCCACCACATCAAACTGTGGGTCTCCTCACCTACACCCCCCATCAAACTGCGGGACTCCTCACCTACACTCCCCATCAAACTGTGGGACTCCTCACCTACACACCCCATCAAACTGTGGGACTCCTCACCCACACACCCCATCAAACTGTGGGACTCCTCACCTACCCCCCCATCAAACTGTGGGACTCCTCACCTACATACACCATCAAACTGTGGGACTCCTCACCTACACCCCCCCCATCAAACTGTGGGATTCTTCATCTCCACACCCCATCAAACTGTGGGACTCCTCACCTACCCCCCCATCAAACTGTGGGACTCATCACCCAACCCCCATCAAACTGTGGGACTCCTCACCTACACACCCCATCACACTGTGGGACTCCTCACCTACACCTCCCCATTCAAACTGTGGGACTCAGCACCTACACACCCCATCAAACTGTGGGACTCCTCACCCAACCCCCATCAAACTGTGGGACTCCTCACCTACACACTCCATCACAGTGTGGGACTCCTCACCTACACCTCCCTCATCAAACTGTGGGACTCATCACCTACACACCCCATCAAACGGTGGGACTCCTCACCTACAACCCCATCAAACTGTGGGACTCCTCACCTACACACCCCATCAAACTGTGGGACTCCACACCCACCCCCCCATCAAACTGTGGGACTCCTCACCTACACCCCCCATCAAACTGTGGGACTCTTCACCTACACACCCCATCAAACTGTGGGACTCCTCACCTACAATCCCATCAAACTGTGGGACTCCTCACCTACACACCCCATCAAACTGTGGGACTCCTCACCCACCCCCCCCATCAAACTGTGGGACTCCTCACCTACACCCCCCATCAAACTGTGGGACTCCTCACGTACACCTCCCCCATCAAACTGTGGGACTCTTCACCTACACACCCCCATCAAACTGTGGGACTCCTCACGTACACCTCCCCCGTGAAACTGTGGGACTCTTCACCAACACACCCCCATCAAACTGTGGGACTCCTCACCTACACCTCCCCCATCAAACTGTGGGACTCTTCACATACACACCCCATCAAACTGTGGGACTCCTCACCTAAAACCCCATCAAACTGTGGGTCTCCTCACCTACACACCCCCTCAAACTGTGGGTCTCCTCAGCTACACACCCCCTCAAACTGTGGGACTCCTCACCTACACACCCCCTCAAACTGTGGGACTCCTCACCTACACACCCCATCAAACTGTGGGACACATCACCTACACACCCCCTCAAACTGTGGGTCTCCTCACCTACACAACTCCTCAAACTGTGGGACTCCTCACCTACACACCCCCTCAAACAGTGGGACTCCTCACCTACAAACCTATCAGACTGTGGGTCTCCTCACCTACACACCCCCTCAAACTGTGGGTCTCCTCACCTACACACCCCCTCAAACTGTGGGTCTCCTCACCTACCCTCACCCACATCAAACTGTGGGACTCCTCACCTACACAACCCCTCAAACTGTGGGACTCATCACCTACACACCCCCTCAAATTGCGGGACTCCACACCTACGCTCCCCATCAAACTGTGGGACTCCTCACCTACACACCCCAGCAAACTGTGGGAATCCTCACCTACACACCCCATCAAACTGTGGGACTCCACCTACACACCCCATCAAACTGTGGGACTCCTCACCTACACACCACATCAAACTGCGGGACTCCTCACCTACACACCCCAGCAAACTGTGGGAATCCTCACCTACACACCCCATCAAACTGTGGGACTCCACCTACACACCCCATCAAACTGTGGGACTCCTCACCTACACACCACATCAAACTGTGGGACTCCTCACCTACACACCCCATCAAACTGTGGGACTCCTCACCTACAACCCCCATCAAACTGTGGGACTCCTCACCTACAACCCCATCAAACTGTGGGACTCCTCACCTAAAACCCCATCAAACTGTGGGTCTCCTCACCTACACACCCCCTCAAACTGTGGGTCTCCTCAGCTACACACCCCCTCAAACTGTGGGACTCCTCACCTACACACCCCCTCAAACTGTGGGACTCCTCACCTACACACCCCATCAAACTGTGGGACACATCACCTACACACCCCCTCAAACTGTGGGTCTCCTCACCTACACAACTCCTCAAACTGTGGGACTCCTCACCTACACACCCCCTCAAACAGTGGGACTCCTCACCTACAAACCTATCAGACTGTGGGTCTCCTCACCTACACACCCCCTCAAACTGTGGGTCTCCTCACCTACACACCCCCTCAAACTGTGGGTCTCCTCACCTACCCTCACCCACATCAAACTGTGGGACTCCTCACCTACACAACCCCTCAAACTGTGGGACTCATCACCTACACACCCCCTCAAATTGCGGGACTCCACACCTACGCTCCCCATCAAACTGTGGGACTCCTCACCTACACACCCCAGCAAACTGTGGGAATCCTCACCTACACACCCCATCAAACTGTGGGACTCCACCTACACACCCCATCAAACTGTGGGACTCCTCACCTACACACCACATCAAACTGCGGGACTCCTCACCTACACACCCCAGCAAACTGTGGGAATCCTCACCTACACACCCCATCAAACTGTGGGACTCCACCTACACACCCCATCAAACTGTGGGACTCCTCACCTACACACCACATCAAACTGTGGGACTCCTCACCTACACACCCCATCAAACTGTGGGACTCCTCACCTACAACCCCCATCAAACTGTGGGACTCCTCACCTACAACCCCATCAAACTGTGGGACTCCTCACCTACAAACCGCCATCAAACTGAGGGACTCCTCACCTACACACCCCATAAAACTGTGGGACTCCTCACCTACACACCCCCTCAAACTGTGGGACTCATCACCTACACACCCCATCAAACTGTGCGACTCCTCACCTACACACCCCATCAAACTGTGGGCCTCCTCACCCACCCCCACCACATCAAACTGTGGGTCTCCTCACCTACACCCCCCATCAAACTGTGGGACTCCTCACCTACACTCCCCATCAAACTGTGGGACTCCTCACCTACACACACCATCAAACTGTGGGACTCCTCACCTACACACCCCATCAAACTGTGGGACTCCTCACCCACCTCCCCTTCAAACTGTGGGACTCCACGCCTACACACCCCATCAATCTGTGGGAGTCCTCACCTACACCCCCCATTAAACTGTGGGACTCCTCACCTACACACCCCATCAAACTGTGGGACTCCTCACCTAGACACCCCATCAAACTGTGGGACTCCTCACCTACAACCCCATCAAACTGTGGGCCTCCTCACCCACCCCCACCACATCAAACTGTGGGTCTCCTCACCTACACCCCCCATCAAACTGTGGGACTCCTCACCTACACTCCCCATCAAACTGTGGGACTCCTCACCTACACACCCCATCAAACTGTGGGACTCCTCACCCACACACCCCATCAAACTGTGGGACTCCTCACCTACCCCCCCATCAAACTGTGGGACTCCTCACCTACATACACCATCAAACGGTGGGACTCCTCACCTACACCCCCCCCATCAAACTGTGGGACTCTTCATCTCCACACCCCATCAAACTGTGGGACTCCTCACCTACCCCCCCATCAAACTGTGGGACTCATCACCCAACCCCCATCAAACTGTGGGACTCCTCACCTACACACCCCATCAAACTGTGGGACTCCTCACCTACACACCCCATCAAACTGTGGGACTCCTCACCTACACACCCCATCAAACTGTGGGACTCCTCACCTACACACCCCATCACACTGTGGGACTCCTCACCTACACCTCCCCATTCAAACTGTGGGACTCAGCACCTACACACCCCATCAAACTGTGGGACTCCTAACCTACAACCCCATCAAACTGTGGGACTCCTCACCTACACACCCCATCAAACTGTGGGACTCCTCACCCAACCCCCATCAAACTGTGGGACTCCTCACCTACACACCCCATCACAGTGTGGGACTCCTCACCTACACCTCCCTCATCAAACTGTGGGACTCATCACCTACACACCCCATCAAACTGTGGGACTCCTCACCTACACACCCCATCAAACTGTGGGACTCCTAACCTACAACCCCATCAAACTGTGGGACTCCTCACCTACACACCCCATCAAACTGTGGGACTCCTCACCCAACCCCCATCAAACTGTGGGACTCCTCACCTACACACCCCATCACAGTGTGGGACTCCTCACCTACACCTCCCTCATCAAACTGTGGGACTCATCACCTACACACCCCATCAAACTGTGGGACTCCTCACCTACACACCCCATCAAACTGTGGGACTCCTCACCTACAATCCCATCAAACTGTGGGACTCCTCACCTACACACCCCATCAAACTGTGGGACTCCTCACCCACCCCCCCCATCAAACTGTGGGACTCCTCACCTACACCCCCCATCAAACTGTGGGACTCCTCACGTACACCTCCCCCATCAAACTGTGGGACTCTTCACCTACACACCCCCATCAAACTGTGGGACTCCTCACGTACACCTCCCCCGTGAAACTGTGGGACTCTTCACCTACACACCCCCATCAAACTGTGGGACTCCTCACCTACACCTCCCCCGTCAAACTGTGGGACTCTTCACCTACACACCCCATCAAACTGTAGGACTCCTCACCTAAAACCCCATCAAACTGTGGGTCTCCTCACCTACACACCCCCTCAAACTGTGGGTCTCCTCAGCTACACACCCCCTCATACTGTGGGACTCCTCACCTACACACCCCCTCAAACTGTGGGACTCCTCACCTACACACCCCATCAAACTGTGGGACACATCACCTACACACCCCCTCAAACTGTGGGTCTCCTCACCTACACAACTCCTCAAACTGTGGGACTCCTCACCTACACACCCCCTCAAACAGTGGGACTCCTCACCTACAACCCTATCAGACTGTGGGTCTCCTCACCTACACACCCCCTCAAACTGTGGGTCTCCTCACCTACACACCCCCTCAAACTGTGGGTCTCCTCACCTACCCTCACCCACATCAAACTGTGGGACTCCTCACCTACACAACCCCTCAAACTGTGGGACTCATCACCTACACACCCCCTCAAATTGCGGGACTCCACACCTACGCTCCCCATCAAACTGCGGGACTCCTCACCTACACACCCCAGCAAACTGTGGGAATCCTCACCTACACACCCCATCAAACTGTGGGACTCCACCTACACACCCCATCAAACTGTGGGACTCCTCACCTACACACCACATCAAACTGTGGGACTCCTCACCTACACCCCGATCAAACTGTGGGACTCCTCACGTACACACCCCATCAAATTGTGGGACTCCACACCTACGCTCCACATCAAACTGTGGGACTCCTCACCTACACACCACATCAAACTGTGGGAATCCTCACCTACACACCCCATCAAACTGTGGGACTCCTCACCTACACACCCCATCAAACTGTGGGACTCCTCACCTACACACCCCATCAAACTGTGGGACTCCTCACCTACACACCCCATCAAACTGTGGGACTCCTCACCTACACACCCCATCAAACTGTGGGACTCCTCACCTACACACCCCATCAAACTATGAGAGTCCTCACCTACACACCCCATCAAACTGTGGGACTCCTCACTTACACACCCCATCAAACTGTGGGACTCCTCAACTACACACGCCATCAAACTGGGGGACTCCTCACCTACACACTCCATCAGACTGTGGGACTCCTCAACTACACAAGCCATCAAACTGTGGGACTCCTCACCTACACACCCCATCAAACTATGAGAGTCCTCACCTACAACCCCATCGGACTGTGGGACTCCTCACCTACAACCCCATCAAACTGCGGGATTCCTCACCCACCCCCCCATCAAACTGTGGGACTCCTCACCCACCCCCCATCAAACTGTGGGATTCCTCACCCACCCCCCAATCACACTGTGGGACCCCTCACCCACCCCCATCAAACTGTGGGATTCCACACCGACCCCCACCCCCTCAAATTGTGGGACTCCTCACCCACCCCCACATCAAACTGTGGGACTCCTGGCCTACAACCCCATCAAACTGTGGGATTCCTCTCCTACACCCACCCCATCAAACTGTGGGATTCCTCACCTACACCCCCCATCAAACTGTGGGATTCCTCACCTACACCCCCCTCAAACTGTGGGACTCCTCACCTACACACCCCATCAAACTGTGGGTCGCCTCACCTACACACCCCATCAAACTGTGGGACTCCTCACCGACACCCCCATCAAACTGTGGGTCTCCTCACCTACACACCCCATGAAACTGTGGAACTACTCACCAACACACCCCATCAAACTGTGGGACTCCTCACCTACACACCCCATCAAACTGTGGGTCTCCTCACCTAAACGCCCCATCAAACTGTGGGACCCCTCACCTACCCCCATCAAACTGTGGGACTCCTCACCTACACACCCCATCAAACTGTGGGACTCCTCACCGACACACCCCATCAAACTGTGGGACTCCTCACCTACACACCACATCAAACTGTGGGACTCCTCACCTACACACCCCATCAAACTGTGGGACTCCTCACCTACACACCCATTCAAAATGTGGGACTCCTCACCCACCCCCCCCTCAAACTGAGGGACTCCTCACCGACCCCCAACCCCTCAAACTGTGGGAGTCCTCACCCACACACCCCATCAAACTGTGGGACTCCTCACCTACACACCCCATCAAACTGTGGGACTACTCACCTACACACCCCATCAAACTGTGGGACTCCTCACCTACACACCCCATCCAACTGTGGGACTCCTCACTTACACACCCCATCAAACTGTGGGACTCCTCACCTACACACCAAATCAAACAGTGGGACTCCTCACCTACACACCCCATCAAACTGTGGGACTCCTCACCCACCCACAAATCAAACTGTGGGGCTCCTCACCTACACACCCCATCCAACTGTGGGACTCCTCACCTACACACCCCAACAAACTGTGGGACTCCTCACCTCCACTCCACATCAAACTGTAGGACTCCTCACCTACACACCCCATCAAACTGTGGGACTCCTCACCTACACACCCCATCAAACTGTGGGACTCCTCACCTACACACCCCATCAAACTGTGGGACTCCTCACCTACACACCCCATCACACTGTGGGACTCCTCACCTACACCTCCCCATTCAAACTGTGGGACTCAGCACCTACACACCCCATCAAACTGTGGGACTCCTAACCTACAACCCCATCAAACTGTGGGACTCCTCACCTACACACCCCATCAAACTGTGGGACTCCTCACCCAACCCCCATCAAACTGTGGGACTCCTCACCTACACACCCCATCACAGTGTGGGACTCCTCACCTACACCTCCCTCATCAAACTGTGGGACTCATCACCTACACACCCCATCAAACTGTGGGACTCCTCACCTACACACCCCATCAAACTGTGGGACTCCTAACCTACAACCCCATCAAACTGTGGGACTCCTCACCTACACACCCCATCAAACTGTGGGACTCCTCACCCAACCCCCATCAAACTGTGGGACTCCTCACCTACACACCCCATCACAGTGTGGGACTCCTCACCTACACCTCCCTCATCAAACTGTGGGACTCATCACCTACACACCCCATCAAACTGTGGGACTCCTCACCTACACACCCCATCAAACTGTGGGACTCCTCACCTACAATCCCATCAAACTGTGGGACTCCTCACCTACACACCCCATCAAACTGTGGGACTCCTCACCCACCCCCCCCATCAAACTGTGGGACTCCTCACCTACACCCCCCATCAAACTGTGGGACTCCTCACGTACACCTCCCCCATCAAACTGTGGGACTCTTCACCTACACACCCCCATCAAACTGTGGGACTCCTCACGTACACCTCCCCCGTGAAACTGTGGGACTCTTCACCTACACACCCCCATCAAACTGTGGGACTCCTCACCTACACCTCCCCCGTCAAACTGTGGGACTCTTCACCTACACACCCCATCAAACTGTGGGACTCCTCACCTAAAACCCCATCAAACTGTGGGTCTCCTCACCTACACACCCCCTCAAACTGTGGGTCTCCTCAGCTACACACCCCCTCATACTGTGGGACTCCTCACCTACACACCCCCTCAAACTGTGGGACTCCTCACCTACACACCCCATCAAACTGTGGGACACATCACCTACACACCCCCTCAAACTGTGGGTCTCCTCACCTACACAACTCCTTAAACTGTGGGACTCCTCACCTACACACCCCCTCAAACAGTGGGACTCCTCACCTACAACCCTATCAGACTGTGGGTCTCCTCACCTACACACCCCCTCAAACTGTGGGTCTCCTCACCTACACACCCCCTCAAACTGTGGGTCTCCTCACCTACCCTCACCCACATCAAACTGTGGGACTCCTCACCTACACAACCCCTCAAACTGTGGGACTCATCACCTACACACCCCCTCAAATTGCGGGACTCCACACCTACGCTCCCCATCAAACTGCGGGACTCCTCACCTACACACCCCAGCAAACTGTGGGAATCCTCACCTACACACCCCATCAAACTGTGGGACTCCACCTACACACCCCATCAAACTGTGGGACTCCTCACCTACACACCACATCAAACTGTGGGACTCCTCACCTACACCCCGATCAAACTGTGGGACTCCTCACGTACACACCCCATCAAATTGTGGGACTCCACACCTACGCTCCACATCAAACTGTGGGACTCCTCACCTACACACCACATCAAACTGTGGGAATCCTCACCTACACACCCCATCAAACTGTGGGACTCCTCACCTACACACCCCATCAAACTGTGGGACTCCTCACCTACACACCCCATCAAACTGTGGGACTCCTCACCTACACACCCCATCAAACTGTGGGACTCCTCACCTACACACCCCATCAAACTGTGGGACTCCTCACCTACACACCCCATCAAACTATGAGAGTCCTCACCTACACACCCCATCAAACTGTGGGACTCCTCACTTACACACCCCATCAAACTGTGGGACTCCTCAACTACACACGCCATCAAACTGGGGGACTCCTCACCTACACACTCCATCAGACTGTGGGACTCCTCAACTACACAAGCCATCAAACTGTGGGACTCCTCACCTACACACCCCATCAAACTATGAGAGTCCTCACCTACAACCCCATCGGACTGTGGGACTCCTCACCTACAACCCCATCAAACTGCGGGATTCCTCACCCACCCCCCCATCAAACTGTGGGACTCCTCACCCACCCCCCATCAAACTGTGGGATTCCTCACCCACCCCCCAATCACACTGTGGGACCCCTCACCCACCCCCATCAAACTGTGGGATTCCACACCGACCCCCACCCCCTCAAATTGTGGGACTCCTCACCCACCCCCACATCAAACTGTGGGACTCCTGGCCTACAACCCCATCAAACTGTGGGATTCCTCTCCTACACCCACCCCATCAAACTGTGGGATTCCTCACCTACACCCCCCATCAAACTGTGGGATTCCTCACCTACACCCCCCTCAAACTGTGGGACTCCTCACCTACACACCCCATCAAACTGTGGGACTCCTCACCGACACCCCCATCAAACTGTGGGTCTCCTCACCTACACACCCCATGAAACTGTGGAACTACTCACCAACACACCCCATCAAACTGTGGGACTCCTCACCTACACACCCCATCAAACTGTGGGTCTCCTCACCTAAACGCCCCATCAAACTGTGGGACCCCTCACCTACCCCCATCAAACTGTGGGACTCCTCACCTACACACCCCATCAAACTGTGGGACTCCTCACCGACACACCCCATCAAACTGTGGGACTCCTCACCTACACACCACATCAAACTGTGGGACTCCTCACCTACACACCCCATCAAACTGTGGGACTCCTCACCTACACACCCATTCAAAATGTGGGACTCCTCACCCACCCCCCCCTCAAACTGAGGGACTCCTCACCGACCCCCAACCCCTCAAACTGTGGGACTCCTCACCCACACACCCCATCAAACTGTGGGACTCCTCACCTACACACCCCATCAAACTGTGGGACTACTCACCTACACACCCCATCAAACTGTGGGACTCCTCACCTACACACCCCATCCAACTGTGGGACTCCTCACTTACACACCCCATCAAACTGTGGGACTCCTCACCTACACACCAAATCAAACAGTGGGACTCCTCACCTACACACCCCATCAAACTGTGGGACTCCTCACCCACCCACAAATCAAACTGTGGGGCTCCTCACCTACACACCCCATCCAACTGTGGGACTCCTCACCTACACACCCCAACAAACTGTGGGACTCCTCACCTCCACTCCACATCAAACTGTAGGACTCCTCACCTACACACCCCATCAAACTGTGGGACTCCTCACCTCCACTCCACATAAAACTGTAGGACTCCTCACCTACACACCCCATCAAACTGTGGGATTCCTCACCTACACACCCCCATCAAACTGTGGGACTCCTCACCTACACACCCCCTCAAACTGTGGGACTCCTCACCTACACACCCCATCAAACTGTGGGACTCCTCACCCGCCCACCCATCAAACTGTGGGACTCCTCACCTACACACCCCATCAAACTGTGGGACTCCTCAACTACACACCCCATCCAACTGTGGGACTCCTCAACTACACACCCCATCCAACTGTGGGACTCCTCAACTACACACACCATCAAACTGTGGGACTCCTCACCTACACTCCCCCATCAAACTGTAAGACTCCTCACCTACACAGCCCATCAAACTGTGGGACTCCTCACCTACACCCCCCATCAAACTGGAGGAATCCTCACCTGGACACCCCATCAAACTGTGGGACTCCTCACCTACACTCCCCCATCAAACTGTAGGACTCCTCACCTACACACCCCAACAAACTGTGGGACTCCTCACCTACACACCCTCATCAAACTGTGGGACTCCTCACCTACACACCCCCTCGAACTGTGGGACTCCTCACCTACACACCCCATCAAACTGTGGGACTCCACACCTACACACCCCATCCAACTGTGGGACTCCTCACCTACACCCCCCATCAAAATGTGGGACTCCTCACCTACACACCCCTTCAAACTGTGGGACTCCTCACCTACACACCCCATCAAACTGTGGGACTCCTCACCTACACACCCCATCAAACTGTGGGACTCCTCACCTACACACCCCATCAAACTGTGGGACTCCTCACCCACCCACAAATCAAACTGTGGGACTCCTCACCTACACACCCCATCCAACTGTGGGACTCCTCACCTCCACTCCACATCAAACTGTGGGACTCCTCACCTACACCCCCCATCAAACTGTGGGACTCCTCACCTCCACTCCACATAAAACTGTAGGACTCCTCACCTACACACCCCATCAAACTGTGGGACTCCTCACCTACACACCCCCATCAAACTGTGGGACTCCTCACCTACACACCCCCATCAAACTGTGGGACTCCTCACCCACCCACCCATCAAACTGTGGGACTCCTCACCTACACAACCCATCAAACTGTGGGACTCCTAACCTACACACCCCATCAAACTGTGGGACTCCTCAACTACACACCCCATCCAACTGTGGGACTCCTCAAATACACACCCCATCAAACTGTGGGACTGCTCACCTACACTCCCCCATCAAACTGTAAGACTCCTCACCTACACACCCCATCAAACTGTGGGACTCCTCACCTACACTCCCCCATCAAACTGTAGGACTCCTCACCTACACACCCCATCAAACTGTGGGACTCCTCACCTACACGCCCCCGTCAAACTGTGGGACTCCTCACCTACACACCCCATCAAACTGTGGGACTCCTCACCTACACACCCCCTCAAACTGTGGGACTCCTCACCATCCCCCCATCAAACTGTGGGACTCCTCACCTACAACCCCCCCATCAAACTGAGGTTCTGCTCACCTACAACCCCCATCAAACTGTGGGATTCCTCACCTACACATCCCATCAAACTGTGGGACTCCTCACACACCTCCCCCCCCATCAAACTGTGGGACTCCTCACCTACACACCCCATCAAACTGTGGGACTCCTCACCTACACCCACCCATCAAACTGTGGGACTCCTCAACTACAACCCCATCAAACTGTGGGACTCCTCGCCTACAACCCCATCAAACTGTGGGATTCCTCTCCTACACCAACCCCATCAAACTGTGGGATTCCTCACCTACACCCCCCATCAAACTGTGGGATTCCTCACCTACACACCCCATCAAACTGTGGGACTCCTCACCGACACATCCCATCAAACTGTGGGACTCCTCACCTACACACTCCGTCAAACTGTGAGAGTCCTCACCTACACACCCTTCAAACTTTTGGTCTCCTCACCTACACCCCCCACAAATTATGGGACTCCTCACCCACCCCCACATCAAACTGTGGGACTCCTCACCTACCACCACCCCCTCAAACTGTGGGTCTCCTCATCTACACACCCCATCAAACTGTGGACTCCTCACCTACACACGCCATAAAACTGTGGGAATCATCACCTACACACCCCATCAAACTGTGGGACTCTTCACCTACACACCCCATCAAACTGTGGGTCTCCTCACCTACACACCCCCTCAAACTGCGGGACTCCTCACCCACCCCCCCATCAAACTGTGGGACTCCTCACCTACACACCCCATCAAACTGTGGGACTCCTGACCTACACACCCCATCAAACTGTGGGACTCCTCACCTACACACCCCATCAAACTGTGGGACTCCTGACCTACACACCCCATCAAACTGTGGGACTACTCACCTACACACCCCATCAAACTGTGGGACTCCTGACCTACACACCCCATCAAACTGTGGGACTCCTCACCTACACACCCCATCAAACTGTGGGACTCCTCACCTACCCCCAAACTCTCAAACTGTGGGACTCCTCAGCTACACACCCCATCAAACTGTGGGACTCCTCAACTACACACCCCACCAAACTGTAGGACTCCTCACCTTCACACCCCATCAAACTGTGGGACTCCTCACCTACACACCCCATCAAAGTGTGCGACTCCTCACCTACACACCCCATCAAAACGTGGGACTCCTCACCTACACACCCCATCAAACTGTGGGACTGCTCACCTACACACCCCATCAAACTGTGCGACTCCTCACCTACACACCCCATCAAACTGTGCGACTCCTCACCTACACACCCCATCAAACTGTGGGACTCCTCACCCACCCTCCCATCAAACTGTGGGACTCCTCACCTACAACCCCATAAAACTGTGGGACTCCTCACCTACACACCCCATCAAACTGTGGGACTCCTCACCTACCCCCAAACCCTCATACTGTGGGACTCCTCACCTACACACCACATCAAACTGTGGGACTCCTCACCTACCCCCCCATCAAACTTTGGGACTCGTCACCTACCCCCCCATCAAACTGTGGGACTCCTCACCTAATCCCCAATCAAACTGTGGGACTCCTCACCTACAACCTCATCAGACTGTGGGACTCCTCACCTACAACGCCATCAAACTGTGGGACTCCTCACCTACACACCCCATCAAACTTTGGGACTCCTCACCTACACACCAAATCAAACTGTGGGACTCCTCACCCACACACCCCATCAAACTGTGGGACTCCTCAGCTACACACCCCATCAAACTGTGGGACTCCTCACCTACAACCCCATCAAACTGTGGGACTCCTGACCTACAACCCCATCAAACTGTGGGACTCCTCACCAACACACCCAATCAAACTGTGGGACTCCTCACCTACACACCACATCAAACTGTGGGACTCCTCACCTCCACACCCCATCAAACTGTGGGACTCCTCACCTACCCCCCCATCAAACTGTGGGACTCCTCACCTACCCCCCCATCAAACTGTGGGAATCCTCACCTACCCCCCCATCAAACTGTGGGACTCCTCACCTACAACCCCATCAGACTGTGGGACTCCTCACCTACAACCCCATCAAACTTTGGGACTCCTCAACTACAACCCCATCAAACTGTGGGACTCCTGACCTACAACCCCATCAAACTGTGGGACTCCTCACCTACAACCCCATCAGACTGTGGGACTCCTCACCTACAACCCCACCAAACTGTGGGACTCCTCAACTACAACCCCATCAAACTGTGGGACTCCTCACCTACAACCCCCCCATCAAACTGTGGGACTCCTCACCTACACACCCCCATCAAACTGTGGGACTCCTCACCCACCCCCCCATCAAACTGTGGGACTCCTCACCTACACACCCCATCAAATTGTGGGACTCTTCACCTACACACCCCCATCAAACTGTGGGACTCCTCACCCACATACCCCATCAAACTGTGGGACTCCTCACCTATACCCCTCCCATCAAACTGTGGGGCTCCTCACCTACACACCCCATCAAACTGAGGGACTCCTCACCAACACACCCCATCAAACTGTGGGACTCCTCACCCACCCCCCCATCAAACTGTGGGACTCCGAACCCACCCCCCATCAAACTGTGGGACTCCTCACCTACACCCCCCCATCAAACTGTGGGACTCCTCACCTACACCCCCCCATCAAACTGTGGGACTCCTCACCTACACACCCCATCAAACTGTGGGACTCCTCACCCACCCCCCCATCAAACATTGGGAATCCTCACCTACACCCCCCATCAAACTGTGGTACTCCTCACCTACACACCCCATCAAACTGTGGGACTCCTCACCAACACACCCCATCAAACTGTGGGACTCCTCAACTACACCCCCCATCAAACTGTGGGACTCCTCACCTACACACCCCATCAAACTGTGGGACTCCTCACCTACACCCCGTCAAACTGTGGGACTCCTCACCTACACCCCCCATCAAAGTGTGGGACTCCTCACCTACACCCCCCATCAAACTGTGGGACTCCTCACCTACACCCCCCATCAAACTGTGGGACTCCTCACCTACACACCCCATCAAACTGAGGTTCTGCTCACCTACAACCCCCATCAAACTGTGGGATTCCTCACCTACACACCCCATCAAACTGTGGGACTCCTCACACACCTCCCCCCCCCATCAAACTGTGGGACTCCTCACCTACACACCCCATCAAACTGTGGGACTCCTCACCTACACCCACCCATCAAACTGTGGGACTCCTCAACTACAACCCCATGAAACTGTGGGACTCCTCGCCTACAACCCCATCAAACTGTGGGATTCCTCTCCTACACCCACCCCATCAAACTGTGGCATTCCTCACCTACACCCCCCATCAAACTGTGGGATTCCTCACCTACACCCCCCTCAAACTGTGGGACTCCTCACCTACACACCACATCAAACTATGGGTCGCCTCACCTACACACCCCATCAAACTGTGGGACTCCTCACCTACACCCCCATCAAACTGTGGGTCTCCTCACCTACACACCCCATGAAAATGTGGAACTACTCACCTACACACCCCATCAAACTGTGGGACTCCTCACCTACACACCCCATCAAACTGTGGGTCTCCTCACCTAAACGCCCCATCAAACTGTGGGACCCCTCACCCACCCCCATCAAACTGTGGGACTCCTCACCTACACACCCCATCAAACTGTGGGACTCCTCACCTACACACCCCAGCAAACTGTGGGACTCCTCACCGACACACCCCATCAAACTGTGGGACTCCTCACCTACACACCCCATCAAACTGTGAGAGTCCTCACCTACACACCCTTCAAACTTTTGGTCTCCTCACCTACACCCCCCAGAAATTATGGGACTCCTCACCTACCCCCACCCCCTCAAACTGTGGGTCTCCTCGTCTACACACCCCATCAAACTGTGGACTCCTCACCTACACACGCCATAAAACTGTGGGACTCCAAACCTACCCCCAAACCCTCAAACTGTGGGACTACTCACCTACACACCCCATCAAACTGTGGTACACCTCACCTGCACACCGCATCAAACTGTGGGACTCCTCACCTACACACCCCATCAAACTGTGGGACTCCTCACCGACAAACCCCATCAAACTGTGGGAATCCTCACCTACACACCCCATCAAACTGTGGGACTACTCACCTACACACCCCATCAAACTGTGGGACTCCTGACCTACACACCCCATCAAACTGTGGGACTCCTCACCTACACACCCCATCAAACTGTGGGACTCCTCACCTACCCCCAAACTCTCAAACTGTGGGACTCCTCACCTACACACCCCATCAAACTGTGGGACTCCTCAACTACACACCCCACCAAACTGTAGGACTCCTCACCTTCACACCCCATCAAACTGTGGGACTCCTCACCTACACACCCCATCAAAGTGTGCGACTCCTCACCTACACACCCCATCAAAATGTGGGACTCCTCACCTACACACCCCATCAAACTGTGGGACTCCTCACCTACACACCCCATCAAACTGTGCGACTCCTCACCTACACACCCCATCAAACTATGCGACTCCTCACCTACACACCCCATCAAACTGTGGGACTCCTCACCCACCCTCCCATCAAACTGTGGGACTCCTCACCTACAACCCCATAAAACTGTGGGACTCCTCACCTACACACCCCATCAAACTGTGGGACTCCTCACCTACCCCCAAACCCTCATACTGTGGGACTCCTCACCTACACACCCCATCAAACTGTGGGACTCCTCACCTACCCCCCCCATCAAACTTTGGGACTCGTCACCTACCCCCCCATCAAACTGTGGGACTCCTCACCTAATCCCCAATCAAACTGTGGGACTCCTCACCTACAACCCCATCAGACTGTGGGACTCCTCACCTACAACGCCATCAAACTGTGGGACTCCTCACCTACACACCCCATCAAACTTTGGGACTCCTCACCTAAACACCCAATCAAACTGTGGGACTCCTCACCTACACACCCAATCAAACTGTGGGACTCCTCACCTACACACCACATCAAACTGTGGGACTCCTCACCTACACACCCCATCAAACTGTGGGACTCCTCACCTACACACTCCATCAAACTGTGGGACTCCTCACCCACCCCCCCATCAAACTGTGGGACTCCACACCCACCCCCCATCAAACTGTGGGACTCCGCTCCTACACTCCCCATCAAACTGTGGGACTCCTCACCTACACACCCCATCAAACTGTGGGACTCCTCACCTACACACCCCCATCAAACTGTTGGACTCCTCACCTACACACCCCATCAAACTGTGGGACTCCTCACCTACACACCCCATCAAACTGTGGGACTCCTCACCTACACACCCCATCAAACTGTGGGACTCCTCACCTACACACCCCATCAAACTGTGAGAGTCCTCACCTACACACCCTTCAAACTTTTGGTCTCCTCACCTACACCCCCCTGAAACTGTGGGTCTCCTCACCCACCCCCCCCATCAAACTGTGGGACTCCTCACCTACACACCCCATCAAACTGTGGGACTCCACACCTACACCCCCCCATCAAACTGTGGGACTCCTCACCTACACTCCCCCATCAAACTGTGGGACTCCTCACCTACACACCCCATCAAACTGTGGGACTCCTCAGCTAAACACCCCATCAAACTGTGGGACTCCTCACCTACAACCCCATCAAGCTGTGGGACTCCTGACCTACAACCCCATCAAACTGTGCGACTCCTCACCTACACACCCCATCAAACTGTGGGACTCCTCACCTACACACCCCATCAAACTATGGGACTCCTCACCTACACACCCCATCAAACTGTGGGACTCCTCACCTACACACCCCATCAAACTGTGGGACTCCTCACCTACACACCCCATCAAATTGTGGGACTCCTCACCTACACACCCCCATCAAACTGTGGGACTCCTCACCTACACACCCCATCAAACTGTGGGACTCCTCACCTACACACCCCATCAAACTGTGGGACTCCTCACCTACACACCCCATCAAACTGTGGGACTCCTCACCTACACACCCCATCAAACTGTGGGTCTCCTCACCTACACACCCCATCAAACTGTGGGACTCCTCACCTACATCCCCCATCAAACTGTGGGACTCCTCACCCACCCCCACCCCATCAAACTGTGGGACTCCTCACCCACCCCCACCACATCAAACTGTGGGACTCCTCACCTACACCCCCCATCAAACTGTGGGACTCTTCACCTACACCCCCATCAAACTGTGAGACTCCTCACCAACCCCCACCCATCAAACTGTGGGACTCCTCATCCACCCCCCCATCAAACTGAGGGACTCCTCACCCACCCCCCCATCAAACTGTGGGACTCCTCACCTACACACCCCATCAACCTGTGGGAGTCCTCACCTACCCCCCCATCAAACTGTGGGACTCCTCACCCACCCCCCCATCAAACTGTGGGACTCCTCACCTACACACCCCATCAAACTATGGGACTCCTCACCCATCCCCACCCCATCAAACTGTGGGACTCCTCACCTACAACCCCCCATCAAACTGTGGGACTCCTCACCCACCCCCCCAACAAACTGTGGGACTCCTCAACAATACCCCCCTCAAACTGTGGGACTCCTCACCTACACACCTCATTAGACTGTGGGACTCCTCACCTACACACCCCATCAAACTGTGCGACTCCACACCTACAACTCCATCAAACTGTGGGACTCCTAACCCACCCCCCACCCCATCAAACTGTGAAACTCCTCACCTAAAACCCCATCAAACTGTGGGACTCCTCAAGTACACCCCCCTCAAACTGTGGGACTCCTCACCCACCCCCCCATCAAATTGTGGGACTCCTCACCGACCCCCAACCCATCAAACTGTGGGACTCCTCACCTACACACCACTCAAACTGTGGGACTCCTCACCTACACACCACTCAAACTGTGGGACTCCTCACCTACACACCCCATCAAACTGTGGGACTCCTCACCTACACCCCCATCAAACTGTGGGACTCCTCAGCAACAACCCCATAAAACTGTGGGACTCCTCACCTACACACCCCCTCAAACTGTGGGACTCCTCATCTACACACCCCATCAAACTGTGGGACTCCTCACCTACACCCCCATCAAACTGTGGGTCTCCTCACCTACCCCCCCATCAAACTGTGGGACTCCTAACCTACAACCCCATCAGACTGTGGTACTCCTCACCTACAACCCCATCAGACTGTGGGACACCTCACCTACAACCCCATCAAACTGTGGGACTCCTCACCCACCCCCCCAACAAACTGTGGGACTCCGAACCCACCCCCCATCAAACTGTGGGACTCCTCACCTACACCCCCCAAATCAAACTGTGGGACTCCTCACCTACACACCCCATCAAACTGTGGGACTCCTCACCCACCCCCCCATCAAACATTGGGAATCCTCACCTACATCCCCCATCAAACTGTGGGACTCCTCACCTACACACCCCATCAAACTGTGGGACTCCTCACCAACACACCCCATCAAACTGTGGGACTCCTCAACTACACCCCCCATCAAACTGTGGGACTCCTCACCTACACACCCCATCAAACTGTGGGACTCCTCACCTACACCCCGTCAAACTGTGGGACTCCTCACCTACACCCCCCATCAAAGTGTGGGACTCCTCACCTACACCCACCATCAAACTGTGGGACTCCTCACCTACACACCCCATCAAACTGAGGGACTCCTCACCTACACCCACCCATCAAACTGTGGGACTCCTCAACTACAACCCCATCAAACTGTGGGACTCCTCGCCTACAACCCCATCAAACTGTGGGATTCCTCTCCTACACCCACCCCATCAAACTGTGGGATTCCTCACCTACACCCCCCATCAAACTGTGGGATTCCTCACCTACACCGCCCTCAAACTGTGGGACTCCTCACCTACACACCCCATCAAACTGTGGGTCGCCTCACCTACACACCCCATCAAACTGTGGGACTCCTCACCTACACCCCCATCAAACTGTGGGTCTCCTCACCTACACACCCCATGAAACTGTGGAACTACTCACCTACACACCCCATCAAACTGTGGGACTCCTCACCTACACACCCCATCAAACTGTGGGTCTCCTCACCTAAACGCCCCATCAAACTGTGGGACCCCTCACCCACCCCCATCAAACTGTGGGACTCCTCACCTACACACCCCATCAAACTGTGGGACTCCTCACCTACACACCCCATCAAACTGTGGGACTCCTCACCGACACACCCCATCAAACTGTGGAACTCCTCACCTACACACCCCATCAAACTGTGAGAGTCCTCACCTACACACCCTTCAAACTTTTGGTCTCCTCACCTACACCCCCCACAAATTATGGGACTCCTCACCCACCCCCACATCAAACTGTGGGACTCCTCACCTACCCCAACCCCCTCAAACTGTGGGTCTCCTCATCTACACACCCCATCAAACTGTGGACTCCTCACCTACACACGCCATAAAACTGTGGGACTCCAAACCTACCCCCAAACCCTCAAACTGTGGGACTACTCACCTACACACCCCATCAAACTGTGGTACACCTCACCTGCACACCCCATCAAACTGTGGGACTCCTCACCTACACACCCCATCAAACTGTGGGACTCCTCACCTAAAAACCCCATCAAACTGTGGGAATCCTCACCTACACACCCAATCAAACTGTGGGACTCTTCACGTACACACCCCATCAAACTGTGGGTCTCCTCACCTACACCGCCATAAAACTGTGGGTCTCCTCACCTACACACCCCCTCAAACTGCGGGACTCCTCACCCACCCCCCCATCAAACTGTGGGACTCCTCACCTACACACCCCATCAAACTGTGGGACTCCTCACCTACCCCCAAACCCTCAAACTGTGGGACTCCTCACCTACACACCCCATCAAACTGTGGGACTCCTCAACTACACACCCCACCAAACTGTAGGACTCCTCACCTTCACACCCCATCAAACTGTGGGACTCCTCACATACACACCCCATCAAACTGTGGGACTCCTCACCTACACACCCCATCAAACTGTGGGACTCCTCACCTACACACCCCATCAAACTGTGGGACTCCTCACCTACACACCCCATCAAACTGTGGGACTCCTCACCTACACACCCCATCAAACAGTGCGACTCCTCACCTACACACCCCATCAAACTGTGCGACTCCTCACCTACACACCCCATCAAACTGTGCGTCTCCTCACCTACACACCTCATCAAACTGTGGGACTCCTCAACCACCCTCCCATCAAACTGTGGTACTCGTCACCTACAACCCCATAAAACTGTGGGACTCCTCACCTACACACCCCATCAAACTGTGGGACTCCTCACCTACCCCCAAACCCTCATACTGTGGGACTCCTCACCTACACACCACATCAAACTGTGGGACTCCTCACCTACCCCCCCCATCAAACTTTGGGACTCCGCACCTACCCCCCCATCAAACTGTGGGACTCCTCACCTAATCCCCAATCAAACTGTGGGACTCCTCACCTACACACCCCATCAAACTGTGGGACTCCTCAACTACACACCCCATCAAACTGTGGGACTCCTAAACTACACACCCCATCAAACTGTGGGACTCCTCACCTACACACCCCATCAAACTGTGGGACTCCTCACCTACACACCCAATCAAACTGTGGGACTCCTCACCTACAACCCCATCAAACTGTGGGACTCCTCACCTACAACGCCTTCAAACTGTGGGACTCCTCACATACACACCCCATCAACCTTTGGGACTCCTCACCTACACACCCCATCAAACTGTGGGACTCCTCACCTACACACCCCATCAAACTGTGGGACTCCTCACCTACACACCCCATCAAACTGTGGGACTGCTCACCTACACACCCCATCAAACTGTGGGACTCCTCACCTACAACCCCATCAAACTGTGGGACTCCTGACCAACAACCCCATCAAACTGTGGGACTCCTCACATACACACCCAATCAAACTGTGGGAGTCCCCACCTACACACCCCATCAAACTGTGGGACTCCTCACCTACACACCCCATCAAACTGTGGGAGTCCTCACCCACCCCCCCATCAAACTGTGGGACTCCTCACCTACACACTCCATCAAACTGTGGGAGTCCTCACCCACCCCCCCATCAAACTGTGGGACTCCTCACCCACCCCCCATCAAACTGTGGGACTCCGCTCCTACACTCCCCATCAAACTGTGGGACTCCTCACCTACACACCCCATCAAACTGTGGGATTCCTCACCTACACACCCCCATCAAACTGTTGGACTCCTCACCTACACACCCCATCAAACTGTGGGACTCCTCACCTACACACTCCATCAAACTGTGGGACTCCTCACCTACACACCCCATCAAACTGTGGGACTCCTCACCTACACACCCCATCAAACTGTGAGAGTCCTCACCTACACACCCTTCAAACTTTTGGTCTCCTCACCTACACCCCCCTCAAACTGCGGGTCTCCTCACCCACCCCCCGCATCAAACTGTGGGACTCCTCACCTACACACCCCATCAAACTGTGGGACTCCACACCTACACCCCCCCATCAAACTGTGGGACTCCTCACCTACACTCCCCCATCAAACTGTGGGACTCCTCACCTACACACCCCATCAAACTGTGGGACTCCTCACCTACACACCCCATCAAACTGTGGGACTCCTCACCTACACACCCCATCAAACTGTGGGACTCCACACCTACACCCCCCCATCAAACTGTGGGACTCCTCACCTACACACCCCATCAAACTGTGGGACTCCTCACCTACACTCCCCCATCAAACTGTAGGACTCCTCACCTACACACCTCATCAAACTGTGGGACTCCTCACCTACACACCCCCATCAAACTGTGGGACTCCTCTCCTACACACCCCCTCAAACTGTGGGACTACTCACCTACACACCCCCTCAAACTGTGGGACTCCTCACCTCCACACACCATCAAACTGTGGGACTCCTCACCTACACCCCCATCAAACTGTGGGACTCCTCAACTACCCCCCCATCAAACTGTGGGACTCCTCACCTACCCCCCCATCAAACTGTGGGACTCCTAACCTACAACCCCATCAAACTGTGGGAGTCCTCACCCACCCCCCCATCAAACTGTGGGACTCCTCACCTACACACTCCATCAAACTGTGGGAGTCCTCACCCACCCCCCCATCAAACTGTGGGACTCCTCACCCACCCCCCATCAAACTGTGGGACTCCGCTCCTACACTCCCCATCAAACTGTGGGACTCCTCACCTACACACCCCATCAAACTGTGGGATTCCTCACCTACACACCCCCATCAAACTGTTGGACTCCTCACCTACACACCCCATCAAACTGTGGGACTCCTCACCTACACACTCCATCAAACTGTGGGACTCCTCACCTACACACCCCATCAAACTGTGGGACTCCTCACCCACCCCCCCATCAAACTGTGGGACTCCTCACCCACCCCCCATCAAACTGTGGGACTCCGCTCCTACACTCCCCATCAAACTGTGGGACTCCTCACCTACACACCCCATCAAACTGTGGGACTCCTCACCTACACACCCCCATCAAACTGTTGGACTCCTCACCTACACACCCCATCAAACTGTGGGACTCCTCACCTACACACTCCATCAAACTGTGGGACTCCTCACCTACACACCCCATCAAACTGTGGGACTCCTCACCTACACACCCCATCAAACTGTGAGAGTCCTCACCTACACACCCTTCAAACTTTTGGTCTCCTCACCTACACCCCCCTCAAACTGCGGGTCTCCTCACCCACCCCCCCCATCAAACTGTGGGACTCCTCACCTACACACCCCATCAAACTGTGGGACTCCACACCTACACACCCCCATCAAACTGTGGCACTCCTCACCTACACTCCCCCATCAAACTGTGGGACTCCTCACCTACACACCCCATCAAACTGTGGGACTCCTGACCTACACACCCCATCAAACTGTGGGACTCCTCACCTACACCCCCCATCAAACTGTAGGACTCCTCACCTGCACACCCCATCAAACTGTGGGACTCCTCACCTACACTCCCCCATCAAACTGTAGGACTCCTCACCTACACACCTCATCAAACTGTGGGACTCATCATCTACACACCCCCATCAAACTGTGGGACTCCTCTCCTACACACCCCCTCAAACTGTGGGACTACTCACCTACACACCCCGTCAAACTGTGGGACTCCTCACCTCCACACACCATCAAACTGTGGGACTCCTCACCTACACCCCCATCAAACTGTGGGACTCCTCACCTACCCCCCCATCAAACTGTGGGACTCCTCACCTACCCCCCCATCAAACTGTGGGACTCCTGACCTACACACCCCATCAAACTGTGGGACTACTCACCTACACACCCCATCAAACTGTGGGACTCCTCACCTACCCCCAAACCCTCAAACTGTGGGACTCCTCACCTACACACCCCATCAAACTGTGGGACTCCTCAACTACACACCCCACCAAACTGTAGGACTCCTCACCTTCACACCCCATCAAACTGTGGGACTCCTCACATACACACCCCATCAAACTGTGGGACTCCTCACCTACACACCCCATCATACTGTGGGACTCCTCACCTACACACCCCATCAAACTGTGGGACTCCTCACCTACACACCCCATCAAACTGTGCGACTCCTCACCTACACACCCCATCAAACTGTGCGACTCCTCACCTACACACCTCATCAAACTGTGGGACTCCTCACCCACCCTCCCATCAAACTGTGGGACTCCTCACCTACAACCCCATAAAACTGTGGGACTCCTCACCTACACACCCAATCAAACTGTGGGACTCCTCACCTACCCCCAAACCCTCATACTGTGGGACTCCTCACCTACACACCACATCAAACTGTGGGACTCCTCACCTACCCCCCCATCAAACTTTGGGACTCCTCACCTACCGCCCCATCAAACTGTGGGACTCCTCACCTAATCCCCAATCAAACTGTGGGACTCCTCACCTACAACCCCATCAGTCTGTGGGACTCCTCACCTACAACGCCATCAAACTGTGGGACTCCTCACCTACACACCCCATCAAACTTTGGGACTCCTCACCTACACACCCCATCAAACTGTGGGACTCCTCACCTACACACCCCATCAAACTGTGGGACTGCTCACCTACACACCCCATCAAACTGTGGGACTCCTCACCTACAACCCCATCAAACTGTGGGACTCCTGACCAACAACCCCATCAAACTGTGGGACTCCTCACATACACACCCAATCAAACTGTGGGAGTCCCCACCTACACACCCCATCAAACTGTGGGACTCCTCACCTACACACCCCATCAAACTGTGGGAGTCCTCACCCACCCCCCCATCAAACTGTGGGACTCCTCACCTACACACTCCATCAAACTGTGGGAGTCCTCACCCACCCCCCCATCAAACTGTGGGACTCCTCACCCACCCCCCATCAAACTGTGGGACTCCGCTCCTACACTCCCCATCAAACTGTGGGACTCCTCACCTACACACCCCATCAAACTGTGGGATTCCTCACCTACACACCCCCATCAAACTGTTGGACTCCTCACCTACACACCCCATCAAACTGTGGGACTCCTCACCTACACACTCCATCAAACTGTGGGACTCCTCACCTACACACCCCATCAAACTGTGGGACTCCTCACCTACACACCCCATCAAACTGTGAGAGTCCTCACCTACACACACTTCAAACTTTTGGTCTCCTCACCTACACCCCCCTCAAACTGCGGGTCTCCTCACCCACCCCCCGCATCAAACTGTGGGACTCCTCACCTACACACCCCATCAAACTGTGGGACTCCACACCTACACCCCCCCATCAAACTGTGGGACTCCTCACCTACACTCCCCCATCAAACTGTGGGACTCCTCACCTACACACCCCATCAAACTGTGGGACTCCTCACCTACACACCCCATCAAACTGTGGGACTCCTCACCTACACACCCCATCAAACTGTGGGACTCCACACCTACACCCCCCCATCAAACTGTGGGACTCCTCACCTACACACCCCATCAAACTGTGGGACTCCTCACCTACACTCCCCCATCAAACTGTAGGACTCCTCACCTACACACCTCATCAAACTGTGGGACTCCTCACCTACACACCCCCATCAAACTGTGGGACTCCTCTCCTACACACCCCCTCAAACTGTGGGACTACTCACCTACACACCCCCTCAAACTGTGGGACTCCTCACCTCCACACACCATCAAACTGTGGGACTCCTCACCTACACCCCCATCAAACTGTGGGACTCCTCAACTACCCCCCCATCAAACTGTGGGACTCCTCACCTACCCCCCCATCAAACTGTGGGACTCCTAACCTACAACCCCATCAAACTGTGGGAGTCCTCACCCACCCCCCCATCAAACTGTGGGACTCCTCACCTACACACTCCATCAAACTGTGGGAGTCCTCACCCACCCCCCCATCAAACTGTGGGACTCCTCACCCACCCCCCATCAAACTGTGGGACTCCGCTCCTACACTCCCCATCAAACTGTGGGACTCCTCACCTACACACCCCATCAAACTGTGGGATTCCTCACCTACACACCCCCATCAAACTGTTGGACTCCTCACCTACACACCCCATCAAACTGTGGGACTCCTCACCTACACACTCCATCAAACTGTGGGACTCCTCACCTACACACCCCATCAAACTGTGGGACCCCTCACCTACACACCCCATCAAACTGTGAGAGTCCTCACCTACACACCCTTCAAACTTTTGGTCTCCTCACCTACACCCCCCTCAAACTGCGGGTCTCCTCACCCACCCCCCGCATCAAACTGTGGGACTCCTCACCTACACACCCCATCAAACTGTGGGACTCCACACCTACACCCCCCCATCAAACTGTGGGACTCCTCACCTACACTTCCCCATCAAACTGTGGGACTCCTCACCTACACACCCCATCAAACTGTGGGACTCCTCACCTACACACCCCATCAAACTGTGGGACTCCTCACCTACACACCCCATCAAACTGTGGGACTCCACACCTACACCCCCCCATCAAACTGTGGGACTCCTCACCTACACACCCCATCAAACTGTGGGACTCCTCACCTACACTCCCCCATCAAACTGTAGGACTCCTCACCTACACACCTCATCAAACTGTGGGACTCCTCACCTACACACCCTCATCAAACTGTGGGACTCCTCTCCTACACACCCCCTCAAACTGTGGGACTACTCACCTACACACCCCCTCAAACTGTGGGACTCCTCACCTCCACACACCATCAAACTGTGGGACTCCTCACCTACACCCCCATCAAACTGTGGGACTCCTCAACTACCCCCCCATCAAACTGTGGGACTCCTCACCTACCCCCCCATCAAACTGTGGGACTCCTAACCTACAACCCCATCAGACTGTGGGACTCCTCACCTACAACCCCATCAGACTGTGGGACTCCTCAACTACAACCACATCAAACTGTGGGACTCCTCACCTACAACCCCATCAAACTGTGGGACTCCTGACCTACAACCCCATCAAACTGTGGGACTCCTCACCTACACACCCCCATCAAACTGTGGGACTCCTCACCTAAACACCCCCATCAAACTGTGGGTCTCCTCACCCACCCCCCATCAAACTGTGGGACTCCTCACCTACAACCCCCCCATCAAACTGTGGGACTCCTCACCTACACACCCCCATCAAACTGTTGGACACCTCACCCACCCCCCCATCAAACTTTGGGACTCCTCACCCACACACCCCATCAAACTGTGGGACTCCTCACCTATACCCCACCCATCAAACTGTGGGACTCCTCACCTACACCCCCCATCAAACTGTGGGACTCCTCACCTACACCGCCCCATCAAACTGTGGGACTCATCACCCAACCCCCATCAAACTGTGGGACTCTTCACCTACACACCCTATCAAACTGTGGGACTCCTCACCTACACACCCCATCAAACTGTGGGACTCCTCACCAACACACCCCATCAAACTGTGGGACTCCTCAACTACACCCCCCAACAAACTGTGGGACTCCTCACCTACACCGCCCCATCAAACTGTGGGACTCATCACCCAACCCCCATCAAACTGTGGGACTCCTCACCTACACACCCTATCAAACTGTGGGACTCCTCACCTACACACCCCATCAAACTGTGGGACTCCTCACCAACACACCCCATCAAACTGTGGGACTCCTCAACTACACCCCCCATCAAACTGTGGGACTCCTCACCTACACACCCCATCAAACTGTGGGACTCCTCACCTACACCCCGTCAAACTGTGGGACTCCTCACCTACACACCACATCAAACTGTGGGACTCCTCACCTACACCCCCCATCAAACTGTGGGACTCCTCACCTACACCCCCCATCAAATTGTGGGACTCCTCACCTACACACCCCATCAAACTGTGGGTCTCCTCACCTACACACCCCATCAAACTGTGGGACTCCACACACACCCCCCCCCCATCAAACTGTGGGACTCCTCACCTACACACCCCATCAAACTGTGGGACTCCTCACCTACACACCCCATCAAACTGTGGGACTCCTCACCTACACACCCCATCAAACTGTGGGACTCCTCACCTAAACACCCCATCAAACTGTGGGACTCCTCACCTACACACCCCATCAAACTGTGGGACTCCTCACCTACAACCCCATCAAACTGTGGGACTCCTGACCTACAACCCCATCAAACTGTGGGACTCCTAACCTACACACCCCCATCAAACTGTGGGACTCCTCACCTACACACCCAATCAAACTGTGGGACTCCTCACCTACACACCCCATCAAACTGTGGGACTCCTCACCTACACACCCCATCAAACTGTGGGACTCCTCACCTACACACCCCATCAAACTGTGGGACTCCTCACCTACACACCCCATCAAACTGTGGGACTCCTCACCTACATCCCCCATCAAACTGTGGGACTCCTCACCCACCCCCACCCCATCAAACTGTGGGACTCCTCACCCACCCCCACCACATCAAACTGTGGGACACCTCACCTACACCCCCCATCAAACTGTGGGACTCTTCACCTACACCCCCATCAAACTGTGGGACTCCTCACCAACCCCCACCCCATCAAACTGTGGGACTCCTCATCCACCCCCCCATCAAACTGAGGGACTCCTCACCCACCCCCCCATCAAACTGTGGGACTCCTCACCCACCCCCCCATCAAACTGTGGGGCTCCTCACCTACACACCCCATCAAACTATGGGACTCCTCACCCATCCCCACCCCATCAAACTGTGGGACTCCTCACCTACAACCCCCCATCAAACTGTGGGACTCCTCACCCACCCCCCCCCAACAAACTGTGGGACTCCTCAACAACACCCCCCTCAAACTGTGGGACTCCTCACCTACACACCTCATTAGACTGTGGGACTCCTCACCTACACACCCCATCAAACTGTGCGACTCCTCACCTACACACCCCATCAAACTGTGGGACTCGTCACCCACCCACCCCCCCAACAAACTGTGAAACTCCTCACCTAAAACCCCATCAAACTGTGGGACTCCTCAAGTACACCCCCCTCAAACTGTGGGACTCCTCACCTACACACCCCATCAAACTGTGGGACTCCTCACCCACCCCCCCATCAAATTGTGGGACTCCTCACCGACCCCCAACCCATCAAACTGTGGGATTCCTCACCTACACACCCCTCAAACTGTGGGACTCCTCACCTACACACCCCATCAAACTGTGGGACTCCTCACCTACACACCCCTCAAACTGTGGGACTCCTCACCTACACACCCCCATCAAACTGTGGGACTCCTCAGCTACAACCCCATAAAACTGTGGGACTCCTCACCTACACACCCCATCAAACTGAGGGACTCCTCACCTACTCACCCCCTCAAACTGTGGGACTCCTCATCTACACACCCCATCAAACTGTGGGACTCCTCACCTACCCCCCCATCAAACTGTGGGACTCCTCACCTACCCCCCCATCAAACTGTGGGACTCCTAACCTACAACCCCATCAGACTGTGGTACTCCTCACCTACAACCCCATCAGACTGTGGGACTCCTCACCTACAACCCCATCAAACTGTGGGACTCCTCACCTACAACCCCATCAAACTGTGGGACTCCTGACCTACATCCCCATCAAACTGTGGGACTCCTCACCTACACACCCCCATCAAACTGTGGGACTCCTCACCTACACACCCCCATCAAACTGTGGGTCTCCTCACACACCCCCCATCAAACTGTGGGACGCCTCACCTACAACCCCCCCATCAAACTGTGGGACTCCTCACCTACACACCCTCATCAAACTGTGGGACTCCTCAACCACCCCCCCATCAAACTGTGGGACTCCTCACCTACACACCTCATCAAACTGTGGGACTCCTCACCTACACACCCCCATCAAACTGTGGGACTCCTCACCCACACACCCCATCAAACTGTGGGACTCCTCACCTACATCCCCCATCAAACTGTGGGACTCCTCACCTATACCCCTCCCATCAAACTGTGGGACTCCTCACCTACACACCCCATCAAACTGTGGGACTCCTCACCTACACACCCCATCAAACTGTGGGACTCCTCACCTACATCCCCCATCAAACTGTGGGACTCCTCACCCACCCCCACCCCATCAAACTGTGGGACTCCTCACCCACCCCCACCACATCAAACTGTGGGACTCCTCACCTACACCCCCCATCAAACTGTGGGACTCTTCACCTACACCCCCATCAAACTGTGGGACTCCTCACCAACCCCCACCCCATCAAACTGTGGGACTCCTCATCCACCCCCCCATCAAACTGAGGGACTCCTCACCCATCCCCACCCCATCAAACTGTGGGACTCCTCACCTACAACCCCCCATCAAACTGTGGGACTCCTCACCCACCCCCCCAACAAACTGTGGGACTCCTCACCTACAACCCCCCATCAAACTGTGGGACTCCTCACCCACCCCCCCATCAAACTGTGGGACTCCTCACCTACACACCCCATCAAACTATGGGACTCCTCACCCATCCCCACCCCATCGAACTGTGGGACTCCTCATCTACACACCCCATCAAACTATGGGACTCCTCACCCATCCCCACCCCATCAAACTGTGGGACTCCTCACCTACAACCCCCCATCAAACTGTGGGACTCCTCACCCACCCCCCCAACAAACTGTGGGACTCCTCAACAACACCCCCCTCAAACTGTGGGACTCCTCACCTACACACCTGATTAGACTGTGGGACTCTTCACCTACACACCCCATCAAACTGTGCGACTCCTCACCTACACACCCCATCAAACTGTGGGACTCCTCACCCACCCACCCCCCCATTAAACTGTGAAACTACTCACCTAAAACCCCATCAAACTGTGGGACTCCTCAAGTACACCCCCCTCAAACTGTGGGACTCCTCACCTACACACCCCATCAAACTGTGGGACTCCTCACCTACACACCCCATCAAACTGTGGGACTCCTCACCCACCCCCCCATCAAATTGTGGGACTCCTCACCGACCCCCAACCCATCAAACTGTGGGACTCCTCACCTACACACCCCTCAAACTGTGGGACTCCTCACCTACACACCACATCAAACTGTGGGACTCCTCACCTACACACCCCTCAAACTGTGGGACTCCTCACCTACACACCCCCATCAAACTGTGGGACTCCTCAGCTACAACCCCATAAAACTGTGGGACTCCTCACCTACACACCCCATCAAACTGTGGGACTCCTCACCTACTCACCCCCTCAAACTGTGGGACTCCTCATCTACACACCCCATCAAACTGTGGGACTCCTCACCTACCCCCCCATCAAACTGTGGGACTCCTCACCTACCCCCCCATCAAACTGTGGGACTCCTAACCTACAACCCCATCAGAGTGTGGTACTCCTCACCTACAACCCCATCAGACTGTGGGACTCCTCACCTACAACCCCATCAAACTGTGGGACTCCTCACCTACAACCCCATCAAACTGTGGGACTCCTCACCTACAACCCCATCAAACTGTGGGACTCCTGACCTACATCCCCATCAAACTGTGGGACTCCTCACCTACACACCCCCATCAAACTGTGGGACTCCTCACCTACACACCCCCATCAAACTGTGGGTCTCCTCACACACCCCCCATCAAACTTTGGGACGCCTCACCTACAACCCCCCCATCAAACTGTGGGACTCCTCACCTACACACCCTCATCAAACTGTGGGACTCCTCAACCACCCCCCCATCAAACTGTGGGACTCCTCACCTACACACCTCATCAAACTGTGGGACTCCTCACCTACACACCCCCATCAAACTGTGGGACTCCTCACCCACACACCCCATCAAACTGTGGGACTCCTCACCTACATCCCCCATCAAACTGTGGGACTCCTCACCTATACCCCTCCCATCAAACTGTGGGACTCCTCACCTACACACCCCATCAAACTGTGGGACTCCTCACCTACACACCCCATCAAACTGTGGGACTCCTCACCTACATCCCCCATCAAACTGTGGGACTCCTCACCCACCCCCACCCCATCAAACTGTGGGACTCCTCACCCACCCCCACCACATCAAACTGTGGGACTCCTCACCTACACCCCCCATCAAACTGTGGGACTCTTCACCTACACCCCCATCAAACTGTGGGACTCCTCACCAACCCCCACCCCATCAAACTGTGGGACTCCTCATCCACCCCCCCATCAAACTGAGGGACTCCTCACCCATCCCCACCCCATCAAACTGTGGGACTCCTGACCTACAACCCCCCATCAAACTGTGGGACTCCTCACCCACCCCCCCAACAAACTGTGGGACTCCTCACCTACAACCCCCCATCAAACTGTGGGACTCCTCACCCACCCCCCCATCAAACTGTGGGACTCCTCACCTACACACCCCATCAAACTATGGGACTCCTCACCCATCCCCACCCCATCAAACTGTGGGACTCCTCACCTACAACCCCCCATCAAACTGTGGGACTCCTCACCCACCCCCCCAACAAACTGTGGGACTCCTCACCTACACACCCCTCAAACTGTGGGACTCCTCACCTACACACCCCATCAAACTGTGGGACTCCTCACCTACACACCCCCATCAAACTGTGGGACTCCTCACCTACACCCCCATCAAACTGTGGGACTCCTCAGCAACAACCCCATCAAACTGTGGGACTCCTCACCTACACACTCCATCAATCTGTGGGACTCCTCACCTACAACCCCATAAAACTGTGGGACTCCTCACCTACACACCCCATCAAACTGTGGGACTCCTCACCTACTCACCCCCTCAAACTGTGGGACTCCTCATCTACACACCCCATCAAACTGTGGGACTCCTCACCTACCCCCCCATCAAACTGTGGGACTCCTCACCTACCCCCCCATCAAACTGTGGGACTCCTCACCTACCCCCCCATCAAACTGTGGGACTCCTAACCTACAACCCCATCAGACTGTGGTACTCCTCACCTACAACCCCATCAGACTGTGGGACTCCTCACCTACAACCCCATCAAACTGTGGGACTCCTCACCCACCCCCCCAACAAACTGTGGGACTCCGAACCCACCCCCCATCAAACTGTGGGACTCCTCACCTACACCCACCCATCAAACTGTGGGACTCCTCACCTACACACCCCATCAAACTGTGGGACTCCTCACCCACCCCCCCATCAAACATTGGGAATCCTCACCTAAACGCCCCATCAAACTGTGGGACCCCTCACCCACCCCCATCAAACTGTGGGACTCCTCACCTACACACCCCATCAAATTGTGGGACTCCTCACCTACACACCCCATCAAACTGTGGGACTCCTCATCGACACACCCCATCAAACTGTGGAACTCCTCACCTACACACCCCATCAAACTGTGAGAGTCCTCACCTACACACCCTTCAAACTTTTGGTCTCCTCACCTAAACCCCCCACAAATTATGGGACTCCTCACCCACCCCCACATCAAACTGTGGGACTCCTCACCTACCCCCACCCCCTCAAACTGTGGGTCTCCTCATCTACACACCCCATCAAACTGTGGACTCCTCACCTACACACGCCATAAAACTGTGGGACTCCAAACCTACCCCCAAACCCTCAAACTGTGGGACTACTCACCAACACACCCCATCAAACTGTGGTACACCTCACCTGCACACCCCATCAAACTGTGGGACTCCTCACCTACACACCCCATCAAACTGTGGGACTCCTCACCTACAAACCCCATCAAACTGTGGGAATCCTCACCTACACACCCCATCAAACTGTGGGACTCTTCACCTACACACCCCATCAAACTGTGGGTCTCCTCACCTACACCGCCATAAAACTGTGGGTCTCCTCACCTACACACCCCCTCAAACTGCGGGACTCCTCACCCACCCCCCCATCAAACTGTGGGACTCCTCATCTACACACCCCATCAAACTGTGGGACTACTCACCTACACACCCCATCAAACTGTGGGACTCCTGACCTACACACCCCATCAAACTGTGGGACTCCTCACCTACACACCCCATCAAACTGTGGGACTCCTCACCTACCCCCAAACCCTCAAACTGTGGGACTCCTCACCTACACACCCCATCAAACTGTGGGACTCCTCAACTACACACCCCACCAAACTGTAGGACTCCTCACCTTCACACCCCATCAAACTGTGGGACTCCTCACATACACACCCCATCAAACTGTGGGACTCCTCACCTACACACCCCATCAAACTGTGGGACTTCTCACCTACACACCCGATCAAACTGTGGGACTCCTCACCTACACACCCCATCAAACTGTGCGACTCCTCACCTACACACCCCATCAAACTGTGCGACTCCTCACCTACACACCCCATCAAACTGTGCGACTCCTCACCTACACACCCTCATCAAACTGTGGGACTCCTCACCCACCCTCCCATCAAACTGTGGGACTCCTCACCTACAACCCCATAAAACTGTGGGACTCCTCACCTACACACCCCATCAAACTGTGGGACTCCTCACCTACCCCCAAACCCTCATACTGTGGGACTCCTCACCTACACACCACATCAAACTGTGGGACTCCTCACCTAGCCCCCCATCAAACTTTGGGACTCCTCACCTACCCCCCCATCAAACTGTGGGACTCCTCACCTAATCCCCGATCAAACTGTGGGACTCCTCACCTACAACTCCATCAGTCTGTGGGACTCCTCACCTACAACCCCATCAGTCTGTGGGACTCCTCACCTACAACCCCATCAAACTTTGGGACTCCTCACCTACACACCCCATCAAACTGTGGGACTCCTCACCTACACACCCCATCAAACTGTGGGACTCCTCACCTACACACCGCCATCAAACTGTGGGACTCCTCACCTACACACCCAATCAAACTGTGGGACTCCTCACCCACACACCCCATCAAACTGTGGGACTCCTCACCTACACACCCCATCAAACTGTGGGACTCCTCACCTACAACCCCATCAAACTGTGGGACCCCTGACCAACAACCCCATCAAACTGTGGGACTCCTCACCTACACACCCAATCAAACTGTGGGACTCCCCACCTACACACCCCATCAAACTGTGGGACTCCTCACCTACACACCCCATCAAACTGTGGGACTCCTCACCTACACACTCCATCAAACTGTGGGACTCCTCACCCACCCCCCCATCAAACTGTGGGACTCCTCACCCACCCCCCATCAAACTGTGGGACTCCGCTCCTACACTCCCCATCAAACTGTGGGACTCCTCACCTACACACCCCATCAAACTGTGGGACTCCTCACCTACACACCCCCATCAAACTGTTGGACTCCTCACCTACACACCCCATCAAACTGTGGGACTCCTCACCTACACACTCCATCAAACTGTGGGACTCCTCACCTACACACCCCATCAAACTGTGGGACTCCTCACCTACACACCCCATCAAACTGTGAGAGTCCTCACCTACACACCCTTCAAACTTTTGGTCTCCTCACCTACACCCCCCTCAAACTGCGGGTCTCCTCACCCACCCCCCCCATCAAACTGTGGGACTCCTCACCTACACACCCCATCAAACTGTGGGACTCCACACCTACACCCCCCCATCAAACTGTGGGACTCCTCACCTACACTCCCCCATCAAACTGTGGGACTCCTCACCTACACACCCCATCAAACTGTGGGACTCCTCACCTACACTCCCCCAACAAACTGTGGGACTCCTCACCTACACACCCCATCAAACTGTGGGACTCCTCACCTACACACCCCATCAAACTGTGGGACTCCTCACCTACACCCCCCATCAAACTGTAGGACTCCTCACCTGCACACCCCCATCAAACTGTGGGACTCCTCACCTACACACCCCCTCAAACTGTAGGACTCCTCACCTACACACCACATCAAACTGTGGGACTCCTCACCTACACACCCCCATCAAAATGTGGGACTCCTCTCCTACACACCCCCTCAAACTGTGGGACTACTCACCTACACACCCCCTCAAACTGTGGGACTCCTCACCCACCCCCCCATCAAACTGTGGGACTCATCACCCACCCCCCCATCAAACTGTGGGACTCATCACCCAGCCCCCCATCAAACTGTGGGTCTCCTCACCTACACACCCCATCAAACTGTGGGACTCATCACCCAACCCCCATCAAACTGTGGGACTCCTCACCGACACCGCCCCATCAAACTGTGAGACTCCTCACCTACACCCCCTATCAAACTGTGGGACTCCTCACCCACCCCCCCCATCAAACTGTGGGACTCCTCACCTACACACCCCATCAAACTGTGGGACTCCTCACCAACACACCCCATCAAACTGTGGGACTCCTCAACTACACCCCCCATCAAACCGTGGGACTCCTCACCTACACACCCCATCAAACTGTGGGACTCCTCACCTACACACCGTCAAACTGTGGAACTCCTCACCTACACACCACATCAAACTGTGGGACTCCTCACCTACACACCCCATCAAACTGTGGGACTCCTCACCTACACCCCCCATCAAATTGTGGGACTCCTCACATACACACCCCATCAAACTATGGGACTCCTCACCCATCCCCACCCCATCAAACTGTGGGACTCCTCACCTACAACCCCCCATCAAACTGTGGGACTCCTCACCCACCCCCCCAACAAACTGTGGGACTCCTCAACAACACCCCCCTCAAACTGTGGGACTCCTCACCTACACACCTCATTAGACTGTGGGACTCCTCACCTACACACCCCATCAAACTGTGCGACTCCTCACCTACAACCCCATCAAACTGTGGGACTCCTCACCTAAAACCCCATCAAACTGTGGGACTCCTCAAGTACACCCCCCTCAAACTGTGGGACTCCTCACCTACACACCTCATCAAACTGTGGGACTCCTCACCTACACACTCCAACAAAATGTGGGACTCCTCACCTACACACCCCATCAAACTGTGGGACTCCTCACCCACCCCCCCATCAAATTGTGGGACTCCTCACCGACCCCCAACCCATCAAACTGTGGGACTCCTCACCTCCACACCCCTCAAACTGTGGGACTCCTCACCTACACACTCCATCAAACTGTGGGACTCCTCACCTACACACCCCCATCAAACTGTGGGACTCCTCACCTACACCCCCATCAAACTGTGGGACTCCTCAGCTACAACCCCATAAAACTGTGGGACTCCTCACCTACACACCCCATCAAACTGTGGGACTCCTCACCTACTCACCCCCTCAAACTGTGGGACTCCTCATCTACACACCCCATCAAACTGTGGGACTCCTCACCTACCCCCCCATCAAACTGTGGGACTCCTCACCTACCCCCCCATCAAACTGTGGGACTCCTCACCTACCCCCCCATAAAACTGTGGGACTCCTAACCTACAACCCCATCAGACTGTGGTACTCCTCACCTACAACCCCATCAGACTGTGGGACTCCTCAAGTACACCCCCCTCAAACTGTGGGACTCCTCACCTACACACCTCATCAAACTGTGGGACTCCTCACCTACACACCCCATCAAACTGTGGGACTCCTCACCTACACACCCCAACAAAATGTGGGACTCCTCAGCTACACACCCCATCAAACTGTGGGACTCCTCACCCACCCCCCCATCAAATTGTGGGACTCCTCACCGACCCCCAACCCATCAAACTGTGGGACTCCTCACCTACACACCCCCATCAAACTGTGGGACTCCTCACCTAAACCCCCATCAAACTGTGGGACTCCTCAGCTACACACCCCATCAAACTGTGGGACTCCTCACCTACTCACCCCCTCAAACTGTGGGACTCCTCATCTACACACCCCATCAAACTGTGGGACTCCTCACCTACCCCCCCATCAAACTGTGGGACTCCTCACCTACCCCCCCATCAAACTGTGGGACTCCTCACCTACCCCCCCATCAAACTGTGGGACTCCTAACCTACAACCCCATCAGACTGTGGTACTCCTCACCTACAACCCCATCAGACTGTGGGACTCCTCACCTACAACCCCATCAAACTGTGGGACTCCTCACCTACAACCCCATCAAACTGTGGGACTCCTCACCTACACACCCCCATCAAACTGTGGGTCTCCTCACACACCCCCCATCAAACTGTGGGACGCCTCACCTACAACCCCCCCATCAAACTGTGGGACTCCTCACCTACACACCCTCATCAAACTGTGGGACTCCTCAACCACCCCCCCATCAAACTGTGGGACTCCTCACCTACACACCCCATCAAACTGTGGGACTCCTCACCTACACACCCCCATCAAACTGTGGGAGTCCTCACCTACACACCCCATCAAACTGTGGGACTCCTCACCTACACACCCCATCAAACTGTGGGACTCCTCACCTACACGCCCCCATCAAACTGTGGGACTCCTCACCCACACACCCCATCAAACTGTGGGACTCCTCACCTATACCCCTCCCATCAAACTGTGGGACTCCTCACCTACACACCCCATCAAACTGTGGGACTCCTCACCTACACACCCCATCAAACTGTGGGACTCCTCACCCACCCCCCCATCAAACTGTGGGACTCATCACCCACCCCCCCATCAAACTGTGGGACTCCTCACCCACCCCCCATCAAACTGTGGGACTCCTCACCTACACCCCCCCATCAAACTGTGGGACTCCTCACCTACACACCCCATCAAACTGTGGGACTCCTCACCCAACCCCCCATCAAACTGTGGGACTCCTCACCTACACCCCCCATCAAACTGTGGGACTCCTCACCTACACACCCCATCAAACTGTGGGACTCCTCACCAACACACCCCATCAAACTGTGGGACTCCTCAACTACACCCCCCATCAAACTGTGGTACTCCTCACCTACACACCCCATCAAACTGTGGGACTCCTCACCTACACCCCGTCAAACTGTGGGACTCCTCACCTACACCCCCCATCAAACTGTGGGACTCCTCACCTACACCCCCCATCAAACTGTGGGACTCCTCACCTACACCCCCCATCAAACTGTGGGACTCCGCACCTACACACCCCATCAAACTGTGGGTCTCCTCACCTACACACCCCATCAAACTGTGCGACTCCTCACCTACACACCCCCATCAAACTGTGGGACTCCTCAACTACAACCACATCAAACTGTGGGACTCCTCGCCTACAACCCCATCAAAATGTGGGATTCCTCTCCTACACCCACCCCATCAAAATGTGGGATTCCTCACCTACACCCCCCATCAAATTGTGGGATTCCTCACCTACACCCCCCTCAAACTGTGGGACTCCTCACCTACACCCCACATCAAACTGTGGGAATCCTCACCTACACAACCCATCAAACTGTGGGACTCCTCACCTACACACCCCATCAAACTGTGGGACTCCTCATCTACACACCCCATCAAACTGTGGGAATCCTCACCTACACACCCCATCAAACTGTGGGACTCTTCACCTACACACCCCATCAAACTGTGGGTCTCCTCACCTACACACCCCACCAAACTGTGGGACTCCTCACCTACACACCCCCATCAAACTGTGGGACTCCTCACCTACACCCCCATCAAACTGTGGGACTCCTCAGCTACAACCCCATAAAACTGTGGGACTCCTCACCTACACACCCCATCAAACTGTGGGACTCCTCACCTACTCACCCCCTCAAACTGTGGGACTCCTCATCTACACACCCCATCAAACTGTGGGACTCCTCACCTACCCCCCCATCAAACTGTGGGACTCCTCACCTACACACCCCATCAAACTGTGGGACTCCTCACCCACCCCCCCATCAAATTGTGGGACTCCTCACCGACCCCCAACCCATCAAACTGTGGGACTCCTCACCTACACACCCCTCAAACTGTGGGACTCCTCACCTACACACCCCATCAAACTGTGGGACTCCTCACCTACACACTCCCATCAAACTGTGGGACTCCTCGCCTAAACCCCCATCAAACTGTGGGACTCCTCAGCTACAACCCCATAAAACTGTGGGACTCCTCACCTACAAACCCCATCAAACTGTGGGACTCCTCACCTACTCACCCCCTCAAACTGTGGGACTCCTCATCTACACACCCCATCAAACTGTGGGACTCCTCACCTACCCCCCCATCAAACTGTGGGACTCCTCACCTACCCCCCCATCAAACTGTGGGACTCCTCACCTACCCCCCCATCAAACTGTGGGACTCCTAACCTACAACCCCATCAGACTGTGGTACTCCTCACCTACAACCCCATCAGACTGTGGGACTCCTCACCTACAACCCCATCAAACTGTGGGACTCCTCACCTACAACCCCATCAAACTGTGGGACCCCTGACCTACAACCCCATCAAACTGTGGGACTCCTCACCTACACACCCCCATCAAACTGTGGGACTCCTCACCTACACACCCCCATCAAACTGTGGGTCTCCTCACACACCCCCCATCAAACTGTGGGACGCCTCACCTACAACCCCCCCATCAAACTGTGGGACTCCTCACCTACACACCCTCATCAAACTGTGGGACTCCTCAACCACCCCCCCATCAAACTGTGGGACTCCTCACCTACACACGCCATCAAACTGTGGGACTCCTCACCTACACACCCCCATCAAACTGTGGGACTCCTCACCCACACACCACATCAAACTGTGGGACTCCTCACCTACACACCCCATCAAACTGTGGGACTCCTCACCCACACACCCCATCAAACTGTGGGACTCCTCACCTATACCCCTCCCATCAAACTGTGGGACTCCTCACCTACACCCCCCATCAAACTGTGGGACTCCTCACCTACACACCCCATCAAACTGTGGGACTCCTCACCTACACACCCCATCAAACTGTGGGACTCCTCACCCAACCCCCCATCAAACTGTGGGACTCCTCACCTACACCCCCCATCAAACTGTGGGACTCCTCACCTACACACCCCATCAAACTGTGGGACTCCTCACCTATACCCCTCCCATCAAACTGTGGGACTCCTCACCTACACCCCCCATCAAACTGTGGGACTCCTCACCTACACCCCCCATCAAACTGTGGGACTCCTCACCTACACACCCCATCAAACTGTGGGACTCCTCACCCAACCCCCCATCAAACTGTGGGACTCCTCACCTACACCCCCCATCAAACTGTGGGACTCCTCACCTACACACCCCATCAAACTGTGGGACTCCTCACCAACACACCCCATCAAACTGTGAGACTCCTCAACTACACCCCCCATCAAACTGTGGTACTCCTCACCTACACACCCCATCAAACTGTGGGACTCCTCACCTACACCCCGTCAAACTGTGGGACTCCTCACCTACACACCCCATCAAACTGTGGGACTCCTCACCTACACACCCCATCAAACTGTGGGACTCCTCACCTACACCCCCCATCAAACTGTGGGACTCCGCACCTACACCCCCCATCAAACTGTGGGACTCCTCACCTACACCCCCCATCAAACTGTGGGACTCCGCACCTACACACCCCATCAAACTGTGGGTCTCTTCACCTACACACCCCATCAAACTGTGGGACTCCTCACACACCCCCCCCCATCAAACTGTGGGACTCCTCACCTACACACCCCCATCAAATGTGGGACTCCTCAACTACAACCCCATCAAACTGTGGGACTCCTCGCCTACAACCCCATCAAAATGTGGGATTCCTCTCCTACACCCACCCCATCAAACTGTGGGATTCCTCACCTACACACCCCATCAAATTGTGGGATTCCTCACCTACACCCCCCTCAAACTGTGGGACTCCTCACCTACACAACCCATCAAATTGTGGGATTCCTCACCTACACCCCCATCAAACTGTGGGAATCCTCACCTACACAACCCATCAAACTGTGGGACTCCTCACCTACACACCCCATCAAACTGTGGGACTCCTCATCTACACACCCCATCAAACTGTGGGAATCCTCACCTACACCCCACATCAAACTGTGGGAATCCTCACCTACACAACCCATCAAACTGTGGGACTCCTCACCTACACACCCCATCAAACTGTGGGACTCCTCATCTACACACCCCATCAAACTGTGGGAATCCTCACCTACACACCCCATCAATCTGTGGGACTCTTCACCTACACACCCCATCAAACTGTGGGTCTCCTCACCTACACACCCCACCAAACTGTGCGACTCCTCACCTACACACCCCCATCAAACTGTGGGACTCCTCACCTACACCCCCATCAAACTGTGGGACTCCTCAGCTACAACCCCATAAAACTGTGGGACTCCTCACCTACACACCCCATCAAACTGTGGGACTCCTCACCTACTCACCCCCTCAAACTGTGGGACTCCTCATCTACACACCCCATCAAACTGTGGGACTCCTCACCTACCCCCCCATCAAACTGTGGGACTCCTCACCTACCCCCCCATCAAACTGTGGGACTCCTCACCTACCCCCCCATCAAACTGTGGGACTCCTAACCTACAACCCCCAAACTGTGGGACTCCTCACCTACAACCCCATCAAACTGTGGGACTCCTGACCTACAACCCCATCAAACTGTGGGACTCCTCACCTACACACCCCCATCAAACTGTGGGACTCCTGACCTACAACCCCATCAAACTGTGGGACTCCTCACCTACACACCCCCATCAAACTGTGGGACTCCTCACCTACACACCCCCATCAAACTGTGGGTCTCCTCACACACCCCCCATCAAACTGTGGGATGCCTCACCTACAACCCCCCCATCAAACTGTGGGACTCCTCACCTACACACCCTCATCAAACTGTGGGACTCCTCAACCACCCCCTCATCAAACTGTGGGACTCCTCACCTACACACCCCATCAAACTGTGGGACTCCTCACCTACACACCCCCATCAAACTGTGGGACTCCTCACCCACACACCCCATCAAACTGTGGGACTCCTCACCTATACCCCTCCCATCAAACTGTGGGACTCCTCACCTACACACCCCATCAAACTGTGGGACTCCTCACCAACACACCCCATCAAACTGTGGGACTCCTCACCTACATCCCCCATCAAACTGTGGGACTCCTCACCCACCCCCACCCCATCAAACTGTGGGACTCCTCACCCACCCGCACCACATCAAACTGTGGGACTCCTCACCTACACCCCCCATCAAACTGTGGGACTATTCACCTACACCCCCATCAAACTGTGGGACTCCTCACCCACCCCCCCATCAAACTGTGGGACTCCTCACCTACACACCCCATCAAACTATGGGACTCCTCACCCATCCCCACCCCATCAAACTGTGGGACTCCTCACCTACAACCCCCCATCAAACTGTGGGTCTCCTCACCCACCCCCCCAACAAACTGTGGGACTCCTCAACAACACCCCCCTCAAACTGTGGGACTCCTCACCTACACACCCCATCAAACTGTGCGACTCCTCACCTACACACCCCATCAAACTGTGGGACTCCTCACCTACACACCCCAACAAAATGTGGGACTCCTCACCTACACACCCCATCAAACTGTAGGACTCCTCACCCACCCCCCCAAAAAATTGTGGGACTCCTCACCGACCCCCAACCCATCAAACTGTGGGACTCCTCACCTACACACCCCTCAAACTGTGGGACTCCTCACCTACACACCCCATCAAACTGTGGGACTCCTCACCTACACACCCCATCAAACTGTGGGACTCCTCACCTACACACCCCATCAAACTGTGGGACTCCTCACCTACACACCCCCATCAAACTGTGGGACTCCTCACCCACCCCCCCCATCAAACTGTGGGACTCCTCACCTACACACCCCATCAAACTGTGGGACTCATCACCCACCCCATCAAACTGTGGGAGTCCTCACCTACACACCCCATCAAACTGCGGGACTCCTCACCTACCCCCCCATCAAACTGTGGGACTCCTCACCTATCCCCCCATCAAACTGTGGGACTCCTCACCTACCCCCCCATCAAACTGTGGGACTCCTGACCTACAACCCCATCAGACTGTGGTACTCCTCACCTACAACCCCATCAGACTGTGGGACTGCTCACCTACAACCCCATCAAACTGTGGGACTGCTCACCTCCAACCCCATCAAACTGTGGGACTCCTCACCTACAACCCCATCAAACTGTGGGACTCCTGACCTACAACCCCATCAAACTGTGGGACTCCTCACCTACACACCCCCATCAAACTGTGGGACTCCTCACCTACACACCCCCATCAAACTGTGGGTCTCCTCACACACCTCCCATCAAACTGTGGGACGCCTCACCTACAACCCCCCCATCAAACTGTGGGACTCCTCACCTACACACCCTCATCAAACTGTGGGACTCCTCAACCACCCCCCCATCAAACTGTGGGACTCCTCACCTACACACCCCATCAAACTGTGGGACTCCTCACCTACACACCCCCATCAAACTGTGGGACTCCTCACCCACACACCCCATCAAACTGTGGGACTCCTCACCTATACCCCTCCCATCAAACTGTGGGACTCCTCACCTACACACCCCATCAAACTGTGGGACTCCTCACCTACACACCCCATCAAACTGTGGGACTCCTCACCCACCCCCCCATCAAACTGTGGGACTCATCACCCACCCCCCCATCAAACTGTGGGACTCCTCACCCACCCCCCATCAAACTGTGGGACTCCTCACATACACCCCCCCATCAAACTGTGGGACTCCTCACCTACACACCCCATCAAACTGTGGGACTCCTCACCCAACCCCCCATCAAACTGTGGGACTCCTCACCTACACCCCCCATCAAACTGTGGGACTCCTCACCTACACACCCCATCAAACTGTGGGACTCCTCACCAACACACCCCATCAAACTGTGGGACTCCTCAACTACACCCCCCATCAAACTGTGGTACTCCTCACCTACACACCCCATCAAACTGTGGGACTCCTCACCTACACCCCGTCAAACTGTGGGACTCCTCACCTACACCCCCCATCAAACTGTGGGACTCCTCACCTACACCCCCCATCAAACTGTGGGACTCCTCACCTACACCCCCCATCAAACTGTGGGACTCCGCACCTACACACCCCTCAAACTGTGGGTCTCCTCACCTACACACCCCATCAAACTGTGGGACTCCTCACACACCCCCCCCCATCAAACTGTGGGACTCCTCACCTACACACCCCATCAAACTGTGGGACTCCTCACACACCCCCCCCCATCAAACTGTGGGACTCCTCACCTACACACCCCCCTCAAACTGTGGGACTCCTCACCTACACACCCCATCAAACTGTGGGACTCCTCACCTACACACCCCATCAAACTGTGGGACTCCTCACCTACACAGCCCATCAAACTGTGGGACTCCTCATCTACAACCCCATCAAACTGTGGGACTCCTCACCTACACCCCACATCAAACTGTGGGAATCCTCACCTACACAACCCATCAAACTGTGGGACTCCTCACCTACACACCCCATCAAACTGTGGGACTCCTCATCTACACACCCCATCAAACTGTGGGAATCCTCACCTACACACCCCATCAAACTGTGGGACTCTTCACCTACACACCCCATCAAACTGTGGGTCTCCTCACCTACACACCCCATCAAACTGTGGGACTCCTCACCTACACACCCCCATCAAACTGTGGGACTCCTCACCTACACACCCCCATCAAACTGTGGGACTCCTCACCTACACACCCCATCAAACTGTGGGACTCCTCACCTACACACCCCATCAAACTGTGGGACTCCTCACCTACACACCCCATCAAACTGTGGGACTCCTCACCTACACACCCCATCAAACTGTGCGACTCCTCACCTACACACCCCATCAAACTGTGCGACTCCTCATCTACACACCCCATCAAACTGTGGGACTCCTCACCCACCCTCCCATCAAACTGTGGGACTCCTCACCTACAACCCCATAAAACTGTGGGACTCCTCACCTACACACCTCATCAAACTGTGGGACTCCTCACCTACCCCCAAACCCTCATACTGTGGGACTCCTCACCTACACACCACATCAAACTGTGGGACTCCTCACCTACCCCCCCATCAAACTGTGGGACTCCTCACCTACCCCCCCATAAAACTGTGGGACTCCTCACCTACCCCCCAATCAAACTGTGGGACTCCTCACCTACAACCCCATCAGACTGTGGGACTCCTCACCTACAACCCCATCAAACTGTGGGACTCCTCACCTACACACCCCATCAAACTGTGGGACTCCTCACCTACACACCCCATCAAACTGTGGGACTCCTCACCTACACACCCCATCAAACTGTGGGACTCCTCACCTACACACCCCATCAAACTGTGGGACTCCTCACCTACACACCCCATCAAACTGTGGGACTCCTCACCTACACACCCCATCAAACTGTGGTACTCCTCACCTACATACCCCATCAAACTGTGGGACTCCTCACCTACACACCCCATCAAACTGTGGGACTCCTCACCTATAACCCCATCAAACTGTGGGATTCCTGACCTACAACCCCATCAAACTGAGGGATTCCTGACCTACACACCCCCATCAAACTGTGGGACTCCTCACCTACACCCCCATCAAACTGTGGGACTCCTCACCTACACACCCAAAAAAACTGTGGGACTCCTCACCTACACACCCCATCAAACTGTGGGACTCCTCACCTACACACCCCATCAAACTGTGGGACTCCTCACCTACACACCATATCAAACTGTGGGACTCCTCACCTACACACCCCATCAAACTGTGGGTCTCCTCACCTACACACCCCATCAAACTGTGGGACTCCTCACCTACACCCCCCATCAAACTGTGGGACTCCTCACCCACCCCCACCCCATCAAACTGTGGGACTCCTCACCCACCCCCACCACATCAAACTGTGGGACTCCTCACCTACACCCCCCATCAAACTGTGGGACTCTTCACCTACACCCCCATCAAACTGTGGGACTCCTCACCGACCCCCACCCCATCAAACTGTGGGACTCCTCATCCACCCCCCCATCAAACTGTGGGACTCCTCATCCACCCCCCATCAAACAGTGGGACTCCTCACCTACCCCCCCATCAAACTGTGGGACTCTTCACCCACCCCCCCATCAAACTGTGGGACTCCTCACCTACCCCCCCATCAAACTGTGGGACTCCTCACCCACCCCCCAATCAAACTGTGGGACTCCTCACCTACACACCCCATCAAACTATGGGACTCCTCACCCATCCCCACCCCATCAAACTGTGGGTCTCCTCACCTACAACCCCCCATCAAATTGTGGGACTCCTCACCCACCCACCCATCAAACTGTGGGACTCCTCAACTACACCCCCCTCAAACTGTGGGACTCCTCACCTACACACCTCATTAAACTGTGGGACTCCTCACCTACACACCCCATCAAACTGTGGGACTCCTCACCTACACACCCCATCAAACTGTGGGACTCCTCACCTACACACCCCATCAAACTGTGGGACTCCTCACCCACCCCCCCATCAAACTGTGGGACTCATCACCCACCCCCCCATCAAACTGTGGGACTCCTCACCCACCCCCCATCAAACTGTGGGACTCCTCACATACACCCCCCCATCAAACTGTGGGACTCCTCACCTACACACCCCATCAAACTGTGGGACTCCTCACCCAACCCCCCATCAAACTGTGGGACTCCTCACCTACACCCCCCATCAAACTGTGGGACTCCTCACCTACACACCCCATCAAACTGTGGGACTCCTCACCAACACACCCCATCAAACTGTGGGACTCCTCAACTACACCCCCCATCAAACTGTGGTACTCCTCACCTACACACCCCATCAAACTGTGGGACTCCTCACCTACACCCCGTCAAACTGTGGGACTCCTCACCTACACCCCCCATCAAACTGTGGGACTCCTCACCTACACCCCCCATCAAACTGTGGGACTCCTCACCTACACCCCCCATCAAACTGTGGGACTCCGCACCTACACACCCCTCAAACTGTGGGTCTCCTCACCTACACACCCCATCAAACTGTGGGACTCCTCACACACCCCCCCCCATCAAACTGTGGGACTCCTCACCTACACACCCCATCAAACTGTGGGACTCCTCACCTACACACCCCCATCAAACTGTGGGACTCCTCACCTACACACCCCCCTCAAACTGTGGGACTCCTCACCTACACACCCCATCAAACTGTGGGACTCCTCACCTACACACCCCATCAAACTGTGGGACTCCTCACCTACACAGCCCATCAAACTGTGGGACTCCTCATCTACAACCCCATCAAACTGTGGGACTCCTCACCTACACCCCACATCAAACTGTGGGAATCCTCACCTACACAACCCATCAAACTGTGGGACTCCTCACCTACACACCCCATCAAACTGTGGGACTCCTCATCTACACACCCCATCAAACTGTGGGAATCCTCACCTACACACCCCATCAAACTGTGGGACTCTTCACCTACACACCCCATCAAACTGTGGGTCTCCTCACCTACACACCCCACCAAACTGTGGGACTCCTCACCTACACACCCCATCAAACTGTGGGACTCCTCACCTACACACCACATCAAACTGTGGGACTCCTCACCTACACACCCCATCAAACTGTGGGACTCCTCACCTACACACCCCATCAAACTGTGGGACTCCTCACCTACACACCCCATCAAACTGTGCGACTCCTCACCTACACACCCCATCAAACTGTGCGACTCCTCATCTACACACCCCATCAAACTGTGGGACTCCTCACCCACCCTCCCATCAAACTGTGGGACTCCTCACCTACAACCCCATAAAACTGTGGGACTCCTCACCTACACACCTCATCAAACTGTGGGACTCCTCACCTACCCCCAAACCCTCATACTGTGGGACTCCTCACCTACACACCACATCAAACTGTGGGACTCCTCACCTACCCCCCCATCAAACTGTGGGACTCCTCACTTACCCCCCCATAAAACTGTGGGACTCCTCACCTACCCCCCAATCAAACTGTGGGACTCCTCACCTACAACCCCATCAGACTGTGGGACTCCTCACCTACAACCCCATCAAACTGTGGGACTCCTCACCTACACACCCCATCAAACTGTGGGACTCCTCACCTACACACCCCATCAAACTGTGGGACTCCTCACCTACACACCCCATCAAACTGTGGGACTCCTCACCTACACACCCCATCAAACTGTGGGACTCCTCACCTACACACCCCATCAAACTGTGGGACTCCTCACCTACACACCCCATCAAACTGTGGTACTCCTCACCTACATACCCCATCAAACTGTGGGACTCCTCACCTACACACCCCATCAAACTGTGGGACTCCTCACCTATAACCCCATCAAACTGTGGGATTCCTGACCTACAACCCCATCAAACTGTGGGATTCCTGACCTACACACCCCCATCAAACTGTGGGACTCCTCACCTACACCCCCATCAAACTGTGGGACTCCTCACCTACACACCCAAAAAAACTGTGGGACTCCTCACCTACACACCCCATCAAACTGTGGGACTCCTCACCTACACACCCCATCAAACTGTGGGACTCCTCACCTACACACCATATCAAACTGTGGGACTCCTCACCTACACACCCCATCAAACTGTGGGTCTCCTCACCTACACACCCCATCAAACTGTGGGACTCCTCACCTACACCCCCCATCAAACTGTGGGACTCCTCACCCACCCCCACCCCATCAAACTGTGGGACTCCTCACCCACCCCCACCACATCAAACTGTGGGACTCCTCACCTACACCCCCCATCAAACTGTGGGACTCTTCACCTACACCCCCATCAAACTGTGGGACTCCTCACCGACCCCCACCCCATCAAACTGTGGGACTCCTCATCCACCCCCCCATCAAACTGTGGGACTCCTCATCCACCCCCCATCAAACAGTGGGACTCCTCACCTACCCCCCCATCAAACTGTGGGACTCTTCACCCACCCCCCCATCAAACTGTGGGACTCCTCACCTACCCCCCCATCAAACTGTGGGACTCCTCACCCACCCCCCAATCAAACTGTGGGACTCCTCACCTACACACCCCATCAAACTATGGGACTCCTCACCCATCCCCACCCCATCAAACTGTGGGTCTCCTCACCTACAACCCCCCATCAAATTGTGGGACTCCTCACCCACCCACCCATCAAACTGTGGGACTCCTCAACTACACCCCCCTCAAACTGTGGGACTCCTCACCTACACACCTCATTAAACTGTGGGACTCCTCACCTACACACCCCATCAAACTGTGGGACTCCTCACCTACACACCCCATCAAACTGTGGGACTCCTCACCTACACACCCCATCAAACTGTGGGACTCCTCACCCACCCCCCCATCAAACTGTGGGACTCATCACCCACCCCCCCATCAAACTGTGGGACTCCTCACCCACCCCCCATCAAACTGTGGGACTCCTCACCTACACCCCCCCATCAAACTGTGGGACTCCTCACCTACACACCCCATCAAACTGTGGGACTCCTCACCCAACCCCCCATCAAACTGTGGGACTCCTCACTTACACCCCCCATCAAACTGTGGGACTCCTCACCTACACACCCCATCAAACTGTGGGACTCCTCACCTACACACACCATCAAACTGTGGGACTCCTCACCTACACACCCCATCAAACTGTGGGACTCCTCACCTACACACCCCATCAAACTGTGGTACTCCTCACCTACACACCCCATCAAACTGTGGGACTCCTCACCTACACACCCCATCAAACTGTGGGACTCCTCACCTATAACCCCATCAAACTGTGGGATTCCTGACCTACAACCCCATCAAACTGTGGGACTCCTCACCTACACACCCCCATCAAACTGTGGGACTCCTCACCTACACACCCAAAAAAACTGTGGGACTCCTCACCTACACACCCCATCAAACTGTGGGACTCCTCACCTACACACCCCATCAAACTGTGGGACTCCTCACCTACACACCCCATCAAACTGTGGGACTCCTCACCTACACACCATATCAAACTGTGGGACTCCTCACCTACACACCCCATCAAACTGTGGGTCTCCTCACCTACACACCCCATCAAACTGTGGGACTCCTCACCTACATCCCCCATCAAACTGTGGGACTCCTCACCCACCCCCACCCCATCAAACTGTGGGACTCCTCACCCACCCCCACCACATCAAACTGTGGGACTCCTCACCTACACCCCCCATCAAACTGTGGGACTCTTCACCTACACCCCCATCAAACTGTGGGACTCCTCACCGACCCCCACCCCATCAAACTGTGGGACTCCTCATCCACCCCCCCATCAAACTGTGGGACTCCTCACCTACACCCCCCATCAAACTGTGGGACTCCTCACCAACACACCTCATCAAACTGCGCGACTCCTCACCTACCCCCCCATCAAACTGTGGGACTCTTCACCCACCCCCCCATCAAACTGTGGGACTCCTCACCTACCCCCCCATCAAACTGTGGGACTCCTCACCCACCCCCCCATCAAACTGTGGGACTCCTCACCTACACACCCCATCAAACTATGGGACTCCTCACCCATCCCCACCCCATCAAACTGTGGGTCTCCTCACCTACAACCCCCCATCAAATTGTGGGACTCCTCACCCACCCACCCATCAAACTGTGGGACTCCTCAACTAGACCCCCCTCAAACTGTGGGACTCCTCACCTACACACCTCATTAAACTGTGGGACTCCTCACCTACACACCCCATCAAACTGTGGGACTCCTCACCTACACACCCCATCAAACTGTGGGACTCCTCACCTACAACCCCATCAAACTGTGGGACTCCTCACCTACACACCCCATCAAACTGTGGGACTCCTCACCTACACACCCCATCAAACTGTGGGACTCCTCACCTACACACCCCATCAAACTGTGGGACTCCTCACCTACACACCCCATCAAACTGTGGGACTCCTCACCTACACACCCCATCAAACTGTGGGACTCCTCACCTACACACCCCATCAAACTGTGGGACTCCTCACCTACACACCCCATCAAACTGTGGGACTCCTCACCTACACACCCCATCAAACTGTGGGACTCCTCACCTACAACCCCATCAAACTGTGGGACTCCTCACCTACAACCCCATCAAACTGTGGGACTCCTCACCTACACACCCCATCAAACTGTGGGACTCCTCACCCACCCCCCCCCCCATCAAACTGTGGGACTCCTCACCTACACACCCCATCAAACTGTGGGACTCCTCACCGACCCCCAACCCATCAAACTGTGGGACTCCTCACCTACACACCACTCAAACTGTGGGACTCCTCACCTACACACCCCATCAAACTGTGGGACTCCTCACCTACACACCCCATCAAACTGTGGGACTCCTCACCTACACACCCCATCAAACTGTGGGACTCCTCACCTACACACCCCCATCAAACTGTGGGACTCCTCACCTACACACCCCATCAAACTGTGGGACTCCTCACCTACACACCCCATCAAACTGTGGGACTCCTCACCTACACACCCCATCAAACTGTGGGACTCCTCACCTACGCACCCCATCAAACTGTGGGTCTCCTCACCTACACACCCCATCAAACTGTGGGACTCCTCACCTACACACTCCATCAAACTGTGGGACACCTCACCCACCCCCCCATCAAACTGTGGGACTCCTCACCCACCACCCATCCAACTGTGGGACTCCGCTCCAACACTCCCCATCAAACTGTGGGACTCCTCACCTACACACCCCATCAAACTGTGGGACTCCTCACCTACACACCCCCATCAAACTGTTGGACTCCTCACCTACACAGCCCATCAAACTGTGGGACTCCTCACCTACACACTCCATCAAACTGTGGGACTCCTCACCTACACACCCCATCAAACTGTGGGACACCTCACCTACACACCCCATCAAACTGTGAGAGTCCTCACCTACAAACCCTTCAAACTTTTGGTCTCCTCACCTGCACCCCCCTCAAACTGTGGGTCTCCTCATCCACCCCCCCATCAAACTGTGGGACTCCTCACCTACACACCCCATCAAACTGTGGGACTCCACACCAACACACCCCATCAAACTGTGGGACTCCTCACCTACACACTCCATCAAACTGTGGGACTCCTCACCTACACACCCCATCAAACTGTGGGACTCCTCACATACACACCCCATCAAACTGTGAGAGTCCTCACCTACACACCCTTCAAACTTTTGGTCTCCTCACCTACACCCCCCTCAAACTGCGGGTCTCCTCACCCACCCCCCCATCAAACTGTGGGACTCCTCACCTACACACCCCATCAAACTGTGGGACACCACACCTACACCCCCCGATCAAACAGTGGGACTCCTCACCTACACTCCCCCATCAAACTGTGGGACTCCTCACCTACACACCCCATCAAACTGTGGGACTCCTCACCAAAACACCCCATCAAACTGTGGGACTCCTCACCTACATCCCCATCAAACTGTAGGACTCCTCACCTGCACACCCCATCAAACTGTGGGACTCCTCACCTACACTCCCCCATCAAAATGTAGGCTCCTCACCTCCACACCTCATCAAACTGTGGGACTCCTCACCTACACACCCCCATCAAACTGTGGGACTTCTCTCCTACACACCCCCTCAAACTGTGGGACTCCTCACCTACCCCCCCATCAAACTGTGGGACTCCTCACCTACCCCCCCATCAAACTGTGGGACTCCTAACCTACAACCCCATCAGACTGTGGGACTCCTCACCTACAACCCCATCAGACTGTGGGACTCCTCACCTACAACCCCATCAAACTGTGGGACTCCTCACCTACAACCCCATCAAACTGTGGGACTCCTGACCTACAACCCCATCAACTGTGGGTCTCCTCACCTACACACCCCCATCAAACTGTGGGGACTCCTCACCTACACACCCCCATCAAACTGGTGTCTCCTCACCCACCCCCCATCAAACTGTGGGACTCCTCACCTACAACCCCCCCATCAAACTGTGGGACTCCTCACCTACACACCCCCATCAAACTGTGGGACTCCTCACCCACCCCCCCATCAAACTGTGGGACTCCTCACCTACACACCCCATCAAACTGTGGGACTCCTCACCTACACACCCCCATCAAACTGTGGGTCTCCTCACCCACACACCCCATCAAACTGTGGGACTCCTCACCTATGCACCTCCCATCAAACTGTGGGACTCCTCACCTACACACCCCATCAAACTGTGGGACTGCTCACCTACACACCCCATCAAACTGTGGGACTCCTCACCCACCCCCCCATCAAACTGTGGGACTCAACACCCACCCCCCCATCAAACTGTGGGACACCTCACCCACCCCCCATCAAACTGTGGGACTCCTCACCTACACCCCCCCATCAAACAGTGGGACTCCTCACCTACACACCCCATCAAACTGTGGGACTCCTCACCCACCCCCCCATCAAACTGTGGGACTCCTCACCTACACACCCCATCAAACTGTGGGACTCCTCACCTACACACCCCCATCAAACTGTGGGTCTCCACACCCCACACCCCATCAAACTGTGGGACTCCTCACCTATACCCCTCCCATCAAACTGTGGGACTCCTCACCTACACACCCCATCAAACTGTGGGACTCCTCACCTACACACCCCATCAAACTGTGGGACTCCTCACCCACCCCCCCATCAAACTGTGGGACTCCTCACCCACCCCCCATCAAACTGTGGGACTCCTCACCTAACACACCCCATCAAACTGTGGGACTCCTCACCTACACACCCCCATCAAACTGTGGGTCTCCTCACCCACACACCCCATCAAACTGTGGGACTCCTCACCTATACCCCTCCCATCAAACTGTGGGACTCCTCACCTACACACCCCATCAAACTGTGGGACTCCTCACCTACACACCCCATCAAACTGTGGGACTCCTCACCCACCCCCCCATCAAACTGTGGGACTCATCACCCACCCCCCCCATCAAACTGTGGGACACCTCAACCACCCCCCATCAAACTGTGGGACTCCTCACCTACACACCCCCATCAAACTGTGGGACTCCTCTCCTACACACCCCCTCAAACTGTGGGACTCCTCACCTACACACCCCCCTCAAACTGTGGGACTCCTCACCTCCACACACCATCAAACTGTGGGACTCCTCACCTAACCCCCCATCAAACTGTGGGACTCCTCACCTACCCCCCCATCAAACTGTGGGATTCCTCACCTACCCCCCCCATCAAACTGTGGGACTCCTAACCTCCAACCCCATCAGACTGTGGGACTCCTCACCTACAACCCCATCAGACTGTGGGACTCCTCACCTACAACCCCATCAAACTGTGGGACTCCTCACCTACAACCCCATCAAACTGTGGGACTCCTGACCTACAACCCCATCAAACTGTGGGTCTCCTCACCTACACACCCCCATCAAACTGTGGGACTCCTCACCTACACACCCCCATCAAACTGTGGGTCTCCTCACCCACCCCCCATCAAACTGTGGGACTCCTCACCTACAACCCCCCCATCAAACTGTGGGACTCCTCACCTACACACCCCCATCAAACTGTGGGACTCCTCACCCACCCCCCCATCAAACTGTGGGACTCCTCACCTACACACCCCAACAAACTGTGGGACTCCTCACCTACACACCCCCATCAAACTGTGGGTCTCCTCACCCACACACCCCATCAAACTGTGGGACTCCTCACCTATACCCCTCCCATCAAACTGTGGGACTCCTCACCTACACACCCCATCAAACTGTGGGACTCCTCACCTACACACCCCATCAAACTGTGGGACTCCTCACCCACCCCCCCATCAAACTGTGGGACTCATCACCCACCCCCCCCATCAAACTGTGGGACACCTCAACCACCCCCCATCAAACTGTGGGACTCCTCACCTACACACCCCCATCAAACTGTGGGACTCCTCTCCTACACACCCCCTCAAACTGTGGGACTCCTCACCTACACACCCCCTCAAACTGTGGGACTCCTCACCTCCACACACCATCAAACTGTGGGACTCCTCACCTAACCCCCCATCAAACTGTGGGACTCCTCACCTACCCCCCCATCAAACTGTGGGATTCCTCACCTACCCCCCCCATCAAACTGTGGGACTCCTAACCTACAACCCCATCAGACTGTGGGACTCCTCACCTACAACCCCATCAGACTGTGGGACTCCTCACCTACAACCCCATCAAACTGTGGGACTCCTCACCTACAACCCCATCAAACTGTGGGACTCCTGACCTACAACCCCATCAAACTGTGGGTCTCCTCACCTACACACCCCCATCAAACTGTGGGACTCCTCACCTACACACCCCCATCAAACTGTGGGTCTCCTCACCCACCCCCCATCAAACTGTGGGACTCCTCACCTACAACCCCCCCATCAAACTGTGGGACTCCTCACCTACACACCCCCATCAAACTGTGGGACTCCTCACCCACCCCCCCATCAAACTGTGGGACTCCTCACCTACACACCCCAACAAACTGTGGGACTCCTCACCTACACACCCCCATCAAACTGTGGGTCTCCTCATCCCACACACCCCATCAAACTGTGGGACACCTCACCCACCCCCCATCAAACTGTGGGACTCCTCACCTACACCCCCCCATCAAACAGTGGGACTCCTCACCTACACACCCCATCAAACTGTGGGACTCCTCACCCACCCCCCCATCAAACTGTGGGACTCCTCACCTACACACCCCATCAAACTGTGGGACTCCTCACCTACACACCCCCATCAAACTGTGGGTCTCCACACCCACACACCCCATCAAACTGTGGGACTCCTCACCTATACCCCTCCCATCAACCTGTGGGACTCCTCACCTACACACCCCATCAAACTGTGGGACTCCTCACCTACACACCCCATCAAACTGTGGGACTCCTCACCCACCCCCCATCAAACTGTGGGACTCATCACCCACCCCCCCATCAAACTGTGGGACTCCTCACCCACCCCCCATCAAACTGTGGGACTCCTCACCTACACCCCCCCATCAAACTGTGGGACTCCTCACCTACACACCCCATCAAACTGTGGGACTCCTCACCAACCCCCCCCATCAAACTGTGGGACTCCTCACCTACACCCCCCATCAAACTGTGGGACTCCTCACCAACACACCCCATCAAACTGTGGGACTCCTCACCTACACCCCCCATCAAACTGTGGGACTCCTCACCTACACACCCCATCAAACTGTGGGAATCCTCAACTACACCTCCCATCAAACTGTGGGACTCCTCACCTACACACCCCATCAAACTGTGGGACTCCTCACCTACACCCCGTCAAACTGTGGGACTCCTCACCTACACCCCACATCAAACTGTGGGACTCCTCACCTACACCCCCCATCAAACTGTGGGATTCCTCACCTACACACCCCATCAAACTGTGGGATTCCTCACCTACACACCCCATCAAATTGTGGGACGCCTCACCTACACACCCCATCAAACTGTGGGACTCCTCACCTACACATCCCATCAAACTGTGGGACTCCTCACACACCCCCCCCCATCAAACTGTGGGACTCCTCACCTGCACACCCCATCAAACTGTGGGACTCCTCACCTACACACCCCATCAAACTGTGGGACTCCTCACCTACACACCCCATCAAACTGTGGGACTCCTCACCTACACACCCCATCAAACTGTGGGTCTCCTCACCTACACCCCCCATCAAACTGTGGGACTCCTCACCTACACACCCCATCAAACTGTGGGACTCCTCACCTACACACCCCATCAAACTGTGGGACTCCTCACCTACAACCCCTTCAAACTGTGGGACTCCTGACCTACAACCCCATCAAACTGTGGGACTCCTCACCTACACACACCCATCAAACTGTGGGACTCCTCACCTACACACCCCATCAAACTGTGGGACTCCTCACCTACACACCCCATCAAACTGTGGGACTCCTCACCTACACACCCCATCAAACTGTGGGACTCCTCACCTACGCACCCCATCAAACTGTGGGTCTCCTCACCTACACACCCCATCAAACTGTGGGACTCCTCACCTACACACTCCATCAAACTGTGGGACTCCTCACCCACCCCCCCATCAAACTGTGGGACTCCTCACCCACCACCCATCCAACTGTGGGACTCCGCTCCAACACTCCCCATCAAACTGTGGGACTCCTCACCTACACACCCCATCAAACTGTGGGACTCCTCACCTACACACCCCCATCAAACTGTTGGACTCCTCACCTACACAGCCCATCAAACAGTGGGACTCCTCACCTACACACTCCATCAAACTGTGGGACTCCTCACCTACACACCCCATCAAACTGTGGGACACCTCACCTACACACCCCATCAAACTGTGAGAGTCCTCACCTACAAACCCTTCAAACTTTTGGTCTCCTCACCTGCACCCCCCTCAAACTGTGGGTCTCCTCATCCACCCCCCCATCAAACTGTGGGACTCCTCACCTACACACCCCATCAAACTGTGGGACTCCACACCAACACACCCCATCAAACTGTGGGACTCCTCACCTACACACTCCATCAAACTGTGGGACTCCTCACCTACACACCCCATCAAACTGTGGGACTCCTCACATACACACCCCATCAAACTGTGAGAGTCCTCACCTACACACCCTTCAAACTTTTGGTCTCCTCACCTACACCCCCCTCAAACTGCGGGTCTCCTCACCCACCCCCCCATCAAACTGTGGGACTCCTCACCTACACACCCCATCAAACTGTGGGACTCCTCACCTACACACCCCCATCAAACTGTGGGTCTCCTCACCCACACACCCCATCAAACTGTGGGACTCCTCACCTATACCCCTCCCATCAAACTGTGGGACTCCTCACCTACACACCCCATCAAACTGTGGGACTCCTCACCTACACACCCCATCAAACTGTGGGACTCCTCACCCACCCCCCCATCAAACTGTGGGACTCATCACCCACCCCCCCCATCAAACTGTGGGACACCTCAACCACCCCCCATCAAACTGTGGGACTCCTCACCTACACACCCCCATCAAACTGTGGGACTCCTCTCCTACACACCCCCTCAAACTGTGGGACTCCTCACCTACACACCCCCTCAAACTGTGGGACTCCTCACCTCCACACACCATCAAACTGTGGGACTCCTCACCTAACCCCCCATCAAACTGTGGGACTCCTCACCTACCCCCCCATCAAACTGTGGGATTCCTCACCTACCCCCCCCATCAAACTGTGGGACTCCTAACCTACAACCCCATCAGACTGTGGGACTCCTCACCTACAACCCCATCAGACTGTGGGACTCCTCACCTACAACCCCATCAGACTGTGGGACTCCTCACCTACAACCCCATCAAACTGTGGGACTCCTGACCTACAACCCCATCAAACTGTGGGTCTCCTCACCTACACACCCCCATCAAACTGTGGGACTCCTCACCTACACACCCCCATCAAACTGTGGGTCTCCTCACCCACCCCCCATCAAACTGTGGGACTCCTCACCTACAACCCCCCCATCAAACTGTGGGACTCCTCACCTACACACCCCCATCAAACTGTGGGACTCCTCACCCACCCCCCCATCAAACTGTGGGACTCCTCACCTACACACCCCAACAAACTGTGGGACTCCTCACCTACACACCCCCATCAAACTGTGGGTCTCCTCACCCACACACCCCATCAAACTGTGGGACTCCTCACCTATACCCCTCCCATCAAACTGTGGGACTCCTCACCTACACACCCCATCAAACTGTGGGACTCCTCACCCACCCCCCCATCAAACTGTGGGACTCATCACCCACCCCCCCCATCAAACTGTGGGACACCTCAACCACCCCCCATCAAACTGTGGGACTCCTCACCTACACACCCCCATCAAACTGTGGGACTCCTCTCCTACACACCCCCTCAAACTGTGGGACTCCTCACCTACACACCCCCTCAAACTGTGGGACTCCTCACCTCCACACACCATCAAACTGTGGGACTCCTCACCTAACCCCCCATCAAACTGTGGGACTCCTCACCTACCCCCCCATCAAACTGTGGGATTCCTCACCTACCCCCCCCATCAAACTGTGGGACTCCTAACCTACAACCCCATCAGACTGTGGGACTCCTCACCTACAACCCCATCAGACTGTGGGACTCCTCACCTACAACCCCATCAAACTGTGGGACTCCTCACCTACAACCCCATCAAACTGTGGGACTCCTGACCTACAACCCCATCAAACTGTGGGTCTCCTCACCTACACACCCCCATCAAACTGTGGGACTCCTCACCTACACACCCCCATCAAACTGTGGGTCTCCTCACCCACCCCCCATCAAACTGTGGGACTCCTCACCTACAACCCCCCCATCAAACTGTGGGACTCCTCACCTACACACCCCCATCAAACTGTGGGACTCCTCACCCACCCCCCCATCAAACTGTGGGACTCCTCACCTACACACCCCAACAAACTGTGGGACTCCTCACCTACACACCCCCATCAAACTGTGGGTCTCCTCATCCCACACACCCCATCAAACTGTGGGACACCTCACCCACCCCCCATCAAACTGTGGGACTCCTCACCTACACCCCCCCATCAAACAGTGGGACTCCTCACCTACACACCCCATCAAACTGTGGGACTCCTCACCCACCCCCCCATCAAACTGTGGGACTCCTCACCTACACACCCCATCAAACTGTGGGACTCCTCACCTACACACCCCCATCAAACTGTGGGTCTCCACACCCACACACCCCATCAAACTGTGGGACTCCTCACCTATACCCCTCCCATCAACCTGTGGGACTCCTCACCTACACACCCCATCAAACTGTGGGACTCCTCACCTACACACCCCATCAAACTGTGGGACTCCTCACCCACCCCCCATCAAACTGTGGGACTCATCACCCACCCCCCCATCAAACTGTGGGACTCCTCACCCACCCCCCATCAAACTGTGGGACTCCTCACCTACACCCCCCCATCAAACTGTGGGACTCCTCACCTACACACCCCATCAAACTGTGGGACTCCTCACCAACCCCCCCCATCAAACTGTGGGACTCCTCACCTACACCCCCCATCAAACTGTGGGACTCCTCACCAACACACCCCATCAAACTGTGGGACTCCTCACCTACACCCCCCATCAAACTGTGGGACTCCTCACCTACACACCCCATCAAACTGTGGGAATCCTCAACTACACCTCCCATCAAACTGTGGGACTCCTCACCTACACACCCCATCAAACTGTGGGACTCCTCACCTACACCCCGTCAAACTGTGGGACTCCTCACCTACACCCCACATCAAACTGTGGGACTCCTCACCTACACCCCCCATCAAACTGTGGGATTCCTCACCTACACACCCCATCAAACTGTGGGATTCCTCACCTACACACCCCATCAAATTGTGGGACGCCTCACCTACACATCCCATCAAACTGTGGGACTCCTCACACACCCCCCCCCATCAAACTGTGGGACTCCTCACCTGCACACCCCATCAAACTGTGGGACTCCTCACCTACACACCCCATCAAACTGTGGGACTCCTCACCTACACACCCCATCAAACTGTGGGACTCCTCACCTACACACCCCATCAAACTGTGGGTCTCCTCACCTACACCCCCCATCAAACTGTGGGACTCCTCACCTACACACCCCATCAAACTGTGGGACTCCTCACCTACACACCCCATCAAACTGTGGGACTCCTCACCTACAACCCCTTCAAACTGTGGGACTCCTGACCTACAACCCCATCAAACTGTGGGACTCCTCACCTACACACACCCATCAAACTGTGGGACTCCTCACCTACACACCCCATCAAACTGTGGGACTCCTCACCTACACACCCCATCAAACTGTGGGACTCCTCACCTACACACCCCATCAAACTGTGGGACTCCTCACCTACGCACCCCATCAAACTGTGGGTCTCCTCACCTACACACCCCATCAAACTGTGGGACTCCTCACCTACACACTCCATCAAACTGTGGGACTCCTCACCCACCCCCCCATCAAACTGTGGGACTCCTCACCCACCACCCATCCAACTGTGGGACTCCGCTCCAACACTCCCCATCAAACTGTGGGACTCCTCACCTACACACCCCATCAAACTGTGGGACTCCTCACCTACACACCCCCATCAAACTGTTGGACTCCTCACCTACACAGCCCATCAAACTGTGGGACTCCTCACCTACACACTCCATCAAACTGTGGGACTCCTCACCTACACACCCCATCAAACTGTGGGACACCTCACCTACACACCCCATCAAACTGTGAGAGTCCTCACCTACAAACCCTTCAAACTTTTGGTCTCCTCACCTGCACCCCCCTCAAACTGTGGGTCTCCTCATCCACCCCCCCATCAAACTGTGGGACTCCTCACCTACACACCCCATCAAACTGTGGGACTCCACACCAACACACCCCATCAAACTGTGGGACTCCTCACCTACACACTCCATCAAACTGTGGGACTCCTCACCTACACACCCCATCAAACTGTGGGACTCCTCACATACACACCCCATCAAACTGTGAGAGTCCTCACCTACACACCCTTCAAACTTTTGGTCTCCTCACCTACACCCCCCTCAAACTGCGGGTCTCCTCACCCACCCCCCCATCAAACTGTGGGACTCCTCACCTACACACCCCATCAAACTGTGGGACACCACACCTACACCCCCCCATCAAACAGTGGGACACCTCACCTACACTCCCCCATCAAACTGTGGGACTCCTCACCTACACACCCCATCAAACTGTGGGACTCCTCACCAAAACACCCCATCAAACTGTGGGACTCCTCACCTACATCCCCCATCAAACTGTAGGACTCCTCACCTGCACACCCCATCAAACTGTGGGACTCCTCACCTACACTCCCCCATCAAAATGTAGGACTCCTCACCTACACACCTCATCAAACTGTGGGACTCCTCACCTACACACCCCCATCAAACTGTGGGACTCCTCTCCTACACACCCCCTCAAACTGTGGGACTCCTCACCTACCCCCCCATCAAACTGTGGGACTCCTCACCTACCCCCCCCATCAAACTGTGGGACTCCTAACCTACAACCCCATCAGACTGTGGGACTCCTCACCTACAACCCCATCAGACTGTGGGACTCCTCACCTACAACCCCATCAAACAGTGGGACTCCTCACCTACAACCCCATCAAACTGTGGGACTCCTGACCTACAACCCCATCAAACTGTGGGTCTCCTCACCTACACACCCCCATCAAACTGTGGGACTCCTCACCTACACACCCCCATCAAACTGTGGGTCTCCTCACCCACCCCCCATCAAACTGTGGGACTCCTCACCTACAACCCCCCCATCAAACTGTGGGACTCCTCACCTACACACCCCCATCAAACTGTGGGACTCCTCACCCACCCCCCCATCAAACTGTGGGACTCCTCACCTACACACCCCATCAAACTGTGGGACTCCTCACCTACACACCCCCATCAAACTGTGGGTCTCCTCACCCACACACCCCATCAAACTGTGGGACTCCTCACCTATACCACTCCCATCAAACTGTGGGACTCCTCACCTACACACCCCATCAAACTGTGGGACTCCTCACCTACACACCCCATCAAACTGTGGGACTCCTCACCCACCCCCCCATCAAACTGTGGGACTCATCACCCACCCCCCCATCAAACTGTGGGACACCTCACCCACCCCCCATCAAACTGTGGGACTCCTCACCTACACCCCCCCATCAAACAGTGGGACTCCTCACCTACACACCCCATCAAACTGTGGGACTCCTCACCCACCCCCCCATCAAACTGTGGGACTCCTCACCTACACACCCCATTAAACTGTGGGACTCCTCACCTACACACCCCCATCAAACTGTGGGTCTCCACACCCACACACCCCATCAAACTGTGGGACTCCTCACCTATACCCCTCCCATCAAACTGTGGGACTCCTCACCTACACACCCCATCAAACTGTGGGAATCCTCACCTACACACCCCATCAAACTGTGGGACTCCTCACCCACCCCACCATCAAACTGTGGGACTCCTCACCCACCCCCCATCAAACTGTGGGACTCCTCACCTACACACCCCATCAAACTGTGGGACTCCTCACCTACACCCCCCCATCAAACTGTGGGACTCCTCACCTACACCCCCCATCAAACTGTGGGACTCCTCACCTACACACCCCATCAAACTGTGGGACTCCTCACCAACCCCCCCCATCAAACTGTGGGACTCCTCACCTACACCCCCCATCAAACTGTGGGACTCCTCACCAACACACCCCATCAAACTGTGGGACTCCTCACCTACACATCCCATCAAACTGTGGGACTCCTCAACTACACCTCCCATCAAACTGTGGGACTCCTCACCTACACACCCCATCAAACTGTGGGACTCCTCACCTACACCCCGTCAAACTGTGGGACTCCTCACCTACACCCCACATCAAACTGTGGGACTCCTCACCTACACCCCCCATCAAACTGTGGGATTCCTCACCTACACCCCCCATCAAATTGTGGGACGCCTCACCTACACACCCCATCAAACTGTGGGTCTCCACACCTACACACCCCATCAAACTGTGGGACTCCTCACCCACACACCCCATCAAACTGTGGGACTCCTCAACTACACACCCCATCAAACTGTGGGACTCCTCACCAACACACCCCATCAAACTGTGGGACTCCTCACCTACACACCCCATCAAACTGTGGGACTCCTCACCTACACACCCCATCAAACTGTGGGACTCCTCACCTACACACCCCATCAAACTGTGGGACTCCTCACCTACACACCCCATCAAACTGTGGGACTCCTCACCTACAACCCCATCAAACTGTGGGACTCCTGACCTACAACCCCATCAAACTGTGGGACTCCTCACCTACACACCCCCATCAAACTGTGGGACTCCTCACCTACACACCCCATCAAACTGTGGGACTCCTCACCTACACACCCCATCAAACTGTGGGACTCCTCACCTACACACCCCATCAAACTGTGGGTCTCCTCACCTACACACCCCATCAAACTGTGGGACTCCTCACCTACATCCCCCATCAAACTGTGGGACTCCTCACCCACGCCCACCCCATCAAACTGTGGGACTCCTCACCCACCCCCACCACATCAAACTGTGGGACTCCTCACCTACACCCCCCATCAAACTGTGGGACTCTTCACCTACACCCCCATCAAACTGTGGGACTCCACACCAACCCCCACCCCATCAAACTGTGGGACTCCTCACCTACACACCCCATCAAACTGTGGGTCTCTTCACCTAAACGCCCCATCAAACTGTGGGACCCCTCACCCACCCCCATCAAACTGTGGGACTCCTCACCTACACACCCCATCAAACTGTGGGACTCCTCACCTACACACCCCATCAAACTGTGGGACTCCTCACCGACACACCCCATCAAACTGTGGGACTCCTCACCTACACACCCCATCAAACTGTGAGAGTCCTCACCTACACACCCTTCAAACTTTTGGTCTCCTCACCTACACCCCCCACAAATTATGGGACTCCTCACCCACCCCCACATCAAACTGTGGGACTCCTCACCTACCCCGACCCCCTCAAACTGTGGGTCTCCTCATCTACACACCCCATCAAACTGTGGACTCCTCACCTACACACGCCATAAAACTGTGGGACTCCAAACCTACCCCCAAACCCTCAAACTGTGGGACTACTCACCTACACACCCCATCAAACTGTGGTACACCTCACCTACACACCCCATCAAACTGTGGGACTCCTCACCTACACACCCCATCAAACTGTGGGACACCTCACCTACAAACCCCATCAAACTGTGGGAATCCTCACCTACACACCCCATCAAACTGTGGGACTCTTCACCTACACACCCCATCAAACTGTGGGTCTCCTCACCTACACCGCCATAAAACTGTGGGTCTCCTCACCTACACACCCCTTCAAACTGCGGGACTCCTCACCCACCCCCCCATCAAACTTTGGGACTCCTCACCTACACACCTCATGAAACTGTGGGACTACTCACCTACACACCCCATCAAACTGTGGGACTCTTGACCTACACACCCCATCAAACTGTGGGACTCCTCACCTACACACCCCATCAAACTGTGGGACTCCTCACCTACCCCCAAACCCTCAAACTGTGGGACTCCTCACCTACACACCCCATCAAACTGTGGGACTCCTCAACTACACACCCCACCAAACTGTAGGACTCCTCACCTTCACACCCCATCAAACTGTGGGACTCCTCACCTACACACCCCATCAAACTGTGGGACTCCTCACCTACACACCCCATCAAACTGTGGGACTCCTCACCTACACACCCCATCAAACTGTGGGACTCCTCACCTACACACCCCATCAAACTGTGGGACTCCTCACCTACACACCCCATCAAACTGTGGGACTCCTCACATACACACCCCATCAAACTGTGCGACTCCTCACCTACACATCCCATCAAACTGTGCGACTCCTCACCTACACACCCCATCAAACTGTGGGACTCCTCACTCACCCTCCCATCAAACTGTGGGACTTCTCACCTACAACCCCATAAAACTGTGGGACTCCTCACCTACACACCCCATCAAACTGTGGGACTCCTCACCTACCACCAAACCCTCATACTGTGGGACTCCTCACCTACACACCACATCAAACTGTGGGACTCCTCACCTACCCACCGATCAAACTTTGGGACTCCTCACCTACCCCCCCATCAAACTGTGGGACTCCTCACCTAATCCCCAATCAAACTGTGGGAGTCCTCACCTACAACCCCATCAGACTGTGGGACTCCTCACCTACAACGCCATCAAACTGTGGGACTCCTCACCGACACACCCCATCAAACTTTGGGACTCCTCACCTACACACCCCATCAATCTGTGGGACTCCTGACCTACAACCCCATCAAACTGTGGGACTCCTCACCTACACACCCCCATCAAACTGTGGGACTCCTCACCTACACACCCAATCAAACTGTGGGACTCCTCACCCACACACCCCATCAAACTGTGGGACTCCTCACCTACAACCCCATCAAACTGTGGGACTCCTGACCTACAACCCCATCAAACTGTGGGACTCCTCACCTACACACCCAATCAAACTGTGGGACTCCTCACCCGCCCCCCCATCAAACTGTGGGACTCCTCACCCACCACCCATCAAACTGTGGGACTCCGCTCCAACACTCCCCATCAAACTGTGGGACTCCTCACCTACACACCCCATCAAACTGTGGGAGACCTCACCTACACACCCCAACAAACTGTGAGAGTCCTCACCTACACACCCTTCAAACTTTTGGTCTCCTCACCTACACCCCCCTCAAACTGCGGGTCTACTCACCCACCCCCCCATCAAACTGTGGGACTCCTCACCTACACACCCCATCAAACTGTGGGACTCCACACCTACACCCCCCCATCAATCTGTGGGACTCCTAACCTACACTCCCCCATCAAACTGTGGGACTCCTCACCTACACACCCCATCAAACTCTGGGACTCCTCACCAAAACACCCCATCAAACTGTGGGACTCCTCACCTACATCCCCCATCAAACTGTGGGACTCCTAACCTACAACCCCATCAGACTGTGGGACTCCTCACCTACAACCCCATCAGACTGTGGGACTCCTCACCTACAACCCCATCAAACTGTGGGACTCCTCACCTACAACCCCATCAAACTGTGGGACTCCTGACCTACAACCCCATCAAACTGTGGGTCTCCTCACCTACACACCCCCATCAAACTGTGGGACTCCTCACCTACACACCCCCATCAAACTGTGGGTCTCCTCACCCACCCCCCATCAAACTGTGGGACTCCTCACCTACAACCCCCCCATCAAACTGTGGGACTCCTCACCTACACACCCCCATCAAACTGTGGGACTCCTCACCCACCCCCCCATCAAACTGTGGGACTCCTCACCTACACACCCCATCAAACTGTGGGACTCCTCACCTACACACCCCCATCAAACTGTGGGTCTCCTCACCCACACACCCCATCAAATTGTGGGACTCCTCACCAATACCCCTCCCATCAAACTGTGGGACTCCTCACCTACACACCCCATCAAACTGTGGGACTCCTCACCTACACACCCCATCAAACTGTGGGACTCCTCACCCACCCCCCCATCAAACTGTGGGACTCATCACCCACCCCCCCCATCAAACTGTGGGACTCCTCAACCAACCCCCATCAAACTGTGGGACTCCTCACGTACACCCCCCCATCAAACAGTGGGACTCCTCACCTACACACCCCATCAAACTGTGGGACTCCACACCAACCCCCCCCATCAAACTGTGGGACTCCTCACCTACACCCCCCATCAAACTGTGGGACTCCTCACCAACACACCCCATCAAACTGTGGGACTCCTCACCTACACACCCCATCAAACTGTGGGACTCCTCAACTACACCCCCCATCAAACTGTGGGACTCCTCACCTACACACCCCGTCAAACTGTGGGACTCCTCACCTACACCCCACATCAAACTGTGGGACTCCTCACCTACACCCCCCATCAAATTGTGGGACTCCTCACCTGCACACCCCATCAAACTGTGGGTCTCCTCACCTACACACCCCATCAAACTGTGGGACTCCTCACACACCCCCCCCCATCAAACTGTGGGACTCCTCACCTACACACCCCATCAAACTGTGGGACTCCTCACCTACACACCCCATCAAACTGTGGGACTCCTGACCTACAACCCCATCAAACTGTGGGACTCCTCACCTACACACCCCCATCAAACTGTGGGACTCCTCACCTACACACCCCATCAAACTGTGGGACTCCTCACCTACACACCCCATCAAACTGTGGGACTCCTCACCTACACACCCCATCAAACTGTGGGACTCCTCACCTACACACCCCATCAAACTGTGGGTCTCCTCACCTACACACCCCATCAAACTGTGGGACTCCTCACCTACATCCCCCATCAAACTGTGGGACTCCTCACCCACCCCCACCCCATCAAACTGTGGGACTCCTCACCCACCCCCACCACATCAAACTGTGGGACTCCTCACCCACCCCCACCCCATCAAACTGTGGGACTCCTCACCCACCCCCACCTCATCAAACTGTGGGACTCCTCACCCACCCCCCATCAAACTGTGGGACTCCTCACCTACACACCCCATCAAACTGTGGGACTCCTCACCTACACACCCCATCAAACTGTGCGACTCCTCACCTACACACCCATTCAAACTGTGCGACTCCTCACCTACGCACCCCATCAAACTGTGGGACTCCTCACCCACCCTCCCATCAAACTGTGGGACTCCTCACCCACCCTCCCATAAAACTGTGGGACTCCTCACCTACACACCCCATCAAACTGTGGGACTCCTCACCTACCCCCAAACCCTCATACTGTGGGACTCCTCACCTACACACCCCATCAGACTGTGGGACACCTCACCTACAACCCCATCAAACTGTGGGACTCCTCACCTACACACGCCATCAAACTGTGGGACTCCTCAAATACACCCCCCTCAAACTGTGGGACTCCTCACCGACACACCTCATTAAACTGTGGGACTCCTCACCTACACACCCCATCAAACTGTGCAACTCCTCACCTACAACCCCATCAAACTGTGGGACTCCTCACCTACACACCCCCTCAAACTGTGGGACTCCTCACCTACACACCCCATCAAACTGTGGGACTCCTCACCTGCACACCCCATCAAACTGTGGGACTCCTCACCTAAAACCCCATCAAACTGTGGGACTCCTCAAGTACACCCCCCTCAAACTGTGGGACTCCTCACCTGCACACCCCATCAAACTGTGGGACTCCTCACCTACACACCCCAACAAAATGTGGGACTCCTCACCTACACACCCCCTCAAACTGTGGGACTCCTCACCTACACACCCCATCAAACTGTGGGACTCCTCACCCACCCCCCCATCAAATTGTGGGACTCCTCACCGACCCCCAACCCATCAAACTGTGGGACTCCTCACCTACACACCCCTCAAACTGTGGGACTCCTCACCTACACACCCCATCAAACTGTGGGACTCCTCACCTACACACCCCATCAAACTGTGGGACTCCTCAGCTACAACCCCATAAAACTGTGGGACTCCTCACCTACACACCCCATCAAACTGTGGGACTCCTCACCTACTCACCCCCTCAAACTGTGGGACTCCTCATCTACACACCCCATCAAACTGTGGGACTCCTCACCTACCCCCCCATCAAACTGTGGGACTCCTCACCTACCCCCCCATCAAACTGTGGGACTCCTCACCTACCCCCCCATCAAACTGTGGGACTCCTCACCTACACACCCCATCAAACTGTGGGACTACTCACCTACACACCCCAGCAAACTGTGGGACTCCTGACCTACACACCCCATCAAACTGTGGGACTCCTCACCTACCCCCAAACCCTCAAACTGTGGGACCCCTCACCTACACACCCCATCAAACTGTGGGACTCCTCACCCACCCCCCACATCAAATTGTGGGACTCCTCACCGACCCCCAACCAATCAAACTGTGGGACTCCTCACCTACACACCTACACACCCCTCAAACTGTGGGACTCCTCACCTACACACCCCATCAAACTGTGGGACTCCTCACCTACACACCCATCAAACTGTGGGACTCCTCACCTACACACCCCATCAAACTGTGGGACTCCTCACCTACACACCCCATCAAACTGTGGGACTCCTCAGCTACACAACCCATCAAACTGTGGGACTCCTCACATACACACCCCATGAAACTGTGGGTCTCCTCACCTACACACCCCATCAAACTGTGGGACTACTCACCTACATCCCCCATCAAACTGTGGGACTCCTCACCCACCCCCACCCCATCAAACTGTAGGACTCCTCACCTACACCCCCCATCAAACTGTGGGACTCCTCACCTACTCACCCCCTCAAACTGTGGGACTCCTAACCTACACACCCCCATCAAACTGTGGGATTCCTCATCTACACACCCCATCAAACTGTGGGACTCCTCACCTACACACCCCATCAAACTGTGGGACTCCTCACCCACCCCATCAAACTGTGGGACTCCTAACCTACACACCCCCATCAAACTGTGGGACTCCTTACCTACACACCCCCATCAAACTGTGGGACTCCTCACCTACACACCCCCATCAAACTGTGGGAATCCTCACCTACACACCCCACAAACTGTGGGACTCCTCACCTACACACCCCATCAAACTGTGGGACTCCTCACCTACACACTGCCATCAAACTGTGGGACTCCTCTCCTACACACCCCATCAAACTGTGGGACTCCTCACCTACACACCCCCATCAAACTGTGGGAGTCCTCACCTACACACCCCATCAAACTGTGGGACTCCTCACCTACACACCCCCATCAAACTGTGGGACTCCTCACCTACACACCCCCTCAAACTGTGGGACTCCTCACCTACACACACCATCAAACTGTGGGACTCCTCACCTACACACCCCCTCAAACTGTGGGACTCCTCACCTACACACCCCATCAAACTGTGGGACTCCTCACCTACACACCCCATCAAACTGTGGGACTCCTCACCTACACACCCCCTCAAACTGTGGGACTCCTCACCTACACACCCCATCAAACCGTAGGACTCCTCACCTACACACCCCATCAAACTGTGGGACTCCTCACCTACACACCCCATCAAGCTGTGAGAGTCCTCACCTACACACCCCATCAAAATGTGGGACTGCTCACCTACACACCCCATCAAACTGTGGGACTCCTCACCCACCCCCCCATCAAACTGTGGGACTCCTCACCTACACACCCCATCAAACTGTGGGACTCCTCACCTACACACCCCATCAAACTGTGGGACTCCTCACCTACACACACCATCAAACTGTGGGACTCCTCACCTACACACCTCATCAAACTGTGGGACTCCTCACCCACCCCCCATCAAACTGTGGGACTCCTCACCTACACACCCCATCAAACTGTGGGACACCTCACCTACACACCCCATCAAACTGTGCGACTCCTCACCTACACACCCATTCAAACTGTGCGACTCCTCACCTACGCACCCCATCAAACTGTGGGACTCCTCACCCACCCTCCCATCAAACTGTGGGACTCCTCACCTACAACCCCATAAAACTGTGGGACTCCTCACCTACACACCCCATCAAACTGTGGGACTCCTCACCTACACACCCCATCAAACTGTGCGACTCCTCACCTACACACCCATTCAAACTGTGCGACTCCTCACCTACGCACCCAATCAAACTGTGGGACTCCTCACCTACCCCCAAACCCTCATACTGTGGGACTCCTCAACTACACACCACGTCAAACTGTGGGACTCCTCACCTACCCCACCATCAAACTGTGGGACTCCTCACAACCCCCCCATCAAACTGTGGGACTCCTCACCTACCCCCCAATCAAACTGTGGGACTCCTCACCTACAACCCCATCAGACTGTGGGACTCCAGACCTACAACCCCATCAAACTGTGGGACTCCTCACCTACCCCCAAACCCTCATACTGTGGGACTGCTCACCTACACACCCCATCAGACTGTGGGACACCTCACCTACAACCCCATCAAACTGTGGGACTCCTCACCTACACACCCCATCAAACTGTGGGACTCCTCAACTACACCCCCCTCAAACTGTGGGACTCCTCACCGACACACCTCATTAAACTGTGGGACTCCTCTCCTACACACCCCATCAAACTGTGGGACTCCTCACCCACCCCCCCCCCATCAAACTGTGGGACTCCTCACCCACCCCCCCCCCCATCAAACTGTGGGACTCCTCACCTAAAACCCCATCAAACTGTGGGACTCCTCACCTACACACCCCAACAAAATGTGGGACTCCTCACCTACACACCCCATCAAACTGTGGGACTCCTCACCTACACACCCCAACAAAATGTGGGACTCCTCACCTACACACCCCCATCAAACTGTGGGACTCCTCACCCACCCCCCCATCAAATTGTGGGACTCCTCACCGACCCCCAACCCATCAAACTGTGGGACTCCTCACCCACCCCCCCATCAAATTGTGGGACTCCTCACCGACCCCCAACCCATCAAACTGTGGGACTCCTCACCTACACACCCCATCAAACTGTGGGACTCCTCACCTACACACCCCATCAAACTGTGGGACTCCTCACCTACACCCCCATCGAACTGTGGGACACCTCACCTACACCCCCATCAAACTGTGGGACTCCTCACCTACACACCCCCATCAAACTGTGGGACTCCTCACCTACACACCCCATCAAACTGTGGGACTCCTCACCTACTCACCCCCTCAAACTGTGGGACTCCTCATCTACACACCCCATCAAACTGTGGGACTCCTCACCTACCCCCCCATCAAACTGTGGGACTCCTCACCTACCCCCCCATCAAACTGTGGGACTCCTCACCTACCCCCCCATCAAACTGTGGGACTCCTCACCTACACACCCCATCAAACTGTGGGACTACTCACCTACACACCCCAGCAAACTGTGGGACTCCTGACCTACACACCCCATCAAACTGTGGGACTCCTCACCTACCCCCAAACCCTCAAACTGAGGGACTCCTCACCTACACACCCCAGCAAACTGTGGGACTCCTCACCCACCCCCCCCATCAAATTGTGGGACTCCTCACCGACCCCCAACCCATCAAACTGTGGGACTCCTCACCTACACACCCCTCAAACTGTGGGACTCCTCACCTACACACCCCATCAAACTGTGGGACTCCTCACCTACACACCCATCAAACTGTGGGACTCCTCACCTACACACCCCATCAAACTGTGGGACTCCTCACCTACACACCCCATCAAACTGTGGGACTCCTCACCTACACACCCCATCAAACTGTGGGACTCCTCACCTACACACCCCATCAAACTGTGGGACTCCTCACCTACACACCCCATCAAACTGTGGGTCTCCTCACCTACACACCCCATCAAACTGTGGGACTACTCACCTACACCCCCCATCAAACTGTGGGACTCCTCACCCACCCCCACCCCATCAAACTGTGGGACTCCTCACCCACCCCCGCCACATCAAACTGTGGGACTCCTCACCTACACCCCCCATCAAACTGTGGGACTCCTCACCTACTCACCCCCTCAAACTGTGGGACTCCTAACCTACACACCCCCATCAAACTGTGGGATTCCTCATCTACACACCCCATCAAACTGTGGGACTCCTCACCTACACACCCCATCAAACTGTGGGACTCCTCACCCACCCCATCAAACTGTGGGACTCCTAACCTACACACCCCCATCAAACTGTGGGATTCCTCATCTACACACCCCATCAAACTGTGGGACTCCTCACCTACACACCCCATCAAACTGTGGGACTCCTCACCCACCCCATCAAACTGTGGGACTCCTTAGCTACACACCCCCATCAAACTGTGGGACTCCTCACCTACACACCCCCATCAAACTGTGGGAATCCTCACCTACACACCACACAAACTGTGGGACTCCTCACCTACACACCCCATCAATCTGTGGGACTCCTCACCTACACACTGCCATCAAACTGTGGGACTCCTCTCCTACACACCCCATCAAACTGTGGGACTCCTCACCTACACACCCCACCAAACTGTGGGACTCCTCACCCACCCCATCAAACTGTGGGACTCCTCACCAACACACCCCATCAATCTGTGGGACTCCTCACCTACACACCCCATCAAACTGTGGGACTCCTCACCTACACACCCCCATCAAACTGTGGGAGTCCTCACCTACACACCCCATCAAACTGTGGGACTCCTCACCTACACACCCCATCAAACTGTGGGACTCCTCACCTACACACCCCCTCAAACTGTGGGACTCCTCACCTACACACACCATCAAACTGTGGGACTCCTCACCTACACACCCCCTCAAACTGTGGGACTCCTCACCTACACACCCCATCAAACTGTGGGACTCCTCACCTACACACCCCATCAAACTGTGGGACTCCTCACCTACATACCCCCTCAAACTGTGGGACTCCTCACCTACACACCCCATCAAACCGTAGGACTCCTCACCTACACACCCCATCAAACTGTGGGACTCCTCACCTACACACCCCATCAAGCTGTGAGAGTCCTCACCTACACACCACATCAAACTGTGGGACTGCTCATCTACACACCCCATCAAACTGTGGGACTCCTCACCCACCCCCCCATCAAACTGTGGGACTCCTCACCTACACACCCCATCTAACTGTGGGACTCCTCACCTACACACCCCATCAAACTGTGGGACTCCTCACCTACACACGCCAACAAACTGTGGGACTCCTCACCTACACACCCCATCAAACTGCGCGACTCCTCACCTACACACCCCATCAAACTGTGCGACTCCTCACCTACACACCCCATCAAACTGTGGCACTCCTCACCCACCCTCCCATCAAACTGTGGGACTCCTCACCTACAAACCCATAAAACTGTGGGACTCCTCACCTACACACCCCATCAAACTGTGGGACTCCTCACCTACCCCCCCATCAAACTGTGGGACTCCTCACAACCCCCCCATCAAACTGTGGGACTCCTCACCTACCCCCCAATCAAACTGTGGGAATCCTCACCTACACACCCCATCAGACTGTGGGACTCCTCACCTACAACCCCATCAAACTGTGGGACTCCTCACCTACACACCCCATCAAACTGTGGGACTCCTCACCTACACACCCCATCAAACTGTGGGACTCCTCACCTACACACCCCATCAAACCGTGGGACTCCTCACCTACACACCCCATCAAACTGTGGGACTCCTCACCTACACACCCCATCAAACTGTGGGACTCCTCACCTACACACCCATCAAACTGTGGGAGTCCTCACCTACACACCCCATCAAACTGTGGGACTCCACACCTACACACCCCATCAAACTGTGGGACTCCTCACCTACACACCCCATCAAACTGTGGGACTCCTCACCTACACACCCCATCAAACTGTGGGTCTCCTCACCTACACACCCCATCAAACTGTGGGACTCCTCACCTACATCCCCCATCAAACTGTGGGACTCCTCACCCACCCCCACCCCATCAAACTGTGGGACTCCTCACCCACCCCCACCACATCAAACTGTGGGACTCCACACCTACACCCCCCATCAAACTGTGGGACTCTTCACCTACACCCCCATCAAACTGTGGGACTCCTCACCGACCCCCACCCCATCAAACTGTGGGACTCCTCATCCACCCTCCCATCAAACTGTGGGACTCCTCATCCACCCCCCATCAAACTGTGGGACTCCTCACCCACCCCCCCATCAAACTGTGGGACTCCTCACTTACACACCCCATCAAACTGTGGGACTCCTCACCCACCCCCCCATCAAACTATGGGACTCCTCACCTACACACCCCATCAAACTATGGGACTCCTCACCCATCCCCACCCCATCAAACTGTGGGACTCCTCACCTACAACCCCCCATCAAACTGTGGGACTCCTCACCCACCCCCCCATCAAACTGTGGGACTCCTCAACTACACCCCCCTCAAACTGTGGGACTCCTCACCTACACACCTCATTAAACTGTGGGACTCCTCACCTACACACCCCATCAAACTGTGCGACTCCTCACCTACAACCCCATCAAACTGTGGGACTCCTCACCCACCCACCCCCCATCAAACTGTGGGACTCCTCACATAAAACCCCATCAAACTGTGGGACTCCTCAAGTACACCCCCCTCAAACTGTGGGACTCCTCACCTACACACCCCATCAAACTGTGGGACTCCTCACCTACACACCCCAACAAAATGTGGGACTCCTCACCTACACACCCCCTCAAACTGTGGGACTCCTCACCTACACACCCCATCAAACTGTGGGACTACTCACCCACCCCCCCATCAAATTGTGGGACTCCTCACCGACCCCCAACCCATTAAAATGTGGGACTCCTCACCTACACACCCCTCAAACTGTGGGACTCCTCACCTACACACCCCATCAAACTGTGGGACTCCTCACCTACACACCCCCATCAAACTGTGGGACTCCTCACCTACACACCCCATCAAACTGTGGGACTCCTCAGCTACAACCCCATAAAACTGTGGGACTCCTCACCTACACACCCCCATCAAACTGTGGGATTCCTCATCTACACACCCCATCAAACTGTGGGACTCCTCACCTACACCCCCCATCAAACTGTGGGACTTCTCACCCACCCCATCAAACTGTGGGACTCCTAACCTACGCAACCCCATCAAACTGTGGGACTCCTCACCCACCCCATCAAACTGTGGGACTCCTCACCGACGCAACCCCATCAAACTGTGGGACTCCTCACCTACACACACCATCAAACTGTGGGAATCCTCACCTACACACCCCATCAAACTGTGGAACTCCTCACCTACACACCCCATCAAACTGTGGGACTCCTCACCTACACACTGCCATCAAACTGTGGGACTCCACTCCTACACACCCCATCAAACTGTGGGACTCCTCACCTACACACCCCATCAAACTGTGGGACTCCTCACCCACCCCATCAAACTGTGGGACTCCTCACCAACACACCCCATCAAACTGTGGGACTCCTCACCTACACACCCCATCAAACTGTGGGACTCCTCACCTACACACCCCCATCAAACTGTGGGAGTCCTCACCTACACACCCCATCAAACTGCGGGACTCCTCACCTACACACCCCATCAAACTGTGGGACTCCTCACCTACACACCCCCTCAAACTGTGGGACTCCTCACCTACACACCCCATCAAACTGTGGGACTCCTCACCTACACACCCCCTCAAACTGTTGGACTCCTCATCTACAACCCCATCAAACTGTGGGACTCCTGACCTACAACCCCCATCAAACTGTGGGACTCCTCATCTACACACCCCATCAAACTGTGGGACTCCTCAGCTACACAACCCCTCAAACTGTGGGACTCCTCACCTACACACCCCATCAAACTGTGGGATTCATCACCTACACACCCCATCAAAATGAGGGACTCCTCACCTACACACCCCATCAAACTGTTGGACTCCTCACCTACACACCCCATCAAACTTTGGGACTCCTCACCTACACACCCCATCAAACTGTGGGACTCCTCAGCTACACAACCCCTCAAACTGTGGGACTCCTCACCTACACACCCCATCAAACTGTAGGACTCCTCACCTACACACCACATCAAACTGTGGGACTCCTCACCTACACACCCCATCAAACTGTGGGACTCCTCACCTACACACCCCCATCAAACTGTGGGACTCCTCACCTACACACCCCATCAAACTGTGGGACTCCTCACCTACACACCCCATCAAACTGTGGGACTCCTCACCTACACACCCCATCAAACTGTGGGACTCCTCACCTACACACCCCATCAAACTGTGGGACTCCTCACCTACACACACCATCAAACTGTGGGAGTCCTCACCTACACACCTCATCAAACTGTGGGACTCCTCACCAACCCCCTATCAAACTGTGGGACTCCTCACCTACACACCCCATCAAACTGTGGGACTCCTCACCTACACACCCCAACAAACTGTGGGACTCCTCACCCACACACCCCCTCAAACTGTGGGACTCCTCACAAACACCCCCCCATCAAACTGAGGGACTCCTCACCTACACACCCCATCCAACTGTGGGACTCCTCACCTACACACCCCATCAAACTGTGGGACTCCTCACCTACACACCCCATCAAACTGTGGGACTCCTCACCCACCCCATCAAACTGTGGGACTCCTCACCAACACACCCCATCAATCTGTGGGACTCCTCACCTACACACCCCATCAAACTGTGGGACTCCTCACCTACACACCCCCATCAAACTGTGGGACTCCTCACCTACACACCCCATCGAACTGTGGGACTCCTCACCTACACACCCCATCAAACTGTGGGACTCCTCACCTACACACCCCCTCAAACTGTGGGACTCCTCACCTACACACACCATCAAACTGTGGGACTCCTTACCTACACACCCCCTCAAACTGTGGGACTCCTCACCTACACACCCCATCAAACTGTGGGACTCCTCACCTACACACCCCATCAAACTGTGGGACTCCTCACCTACACACCCCCTCAAACTGTGGGACTCCTGACCTACACACCCCATCAAACCGTAGGACTCCTCACCTACACACCCCATCAAACTGTGGGACTCCTCACCTACACACCCCATCAAGCTGTGAGAGTCCTCACCTACACACCCCATCAAACTGTGGGACTGCTCACCTACACACCCCATCAAACTGTGGGACTCCTCACCTACAACCCCATCAAACTGTGGGACTCCTCACCTACACACCCCATCAAACTGTGGGACTCCTCACCTACCCCCAAACCCTCATACTGTGGGACTCCTCACCTACACACCCCATCAGACTGTGGGACACCTCACCTACAACCCCATCAAACTGTGGGACTCCTCACCTACACACGCCATCAAACTGTGGGACTCCTCAAATACACCCCCCTCAAACTGTGGGACTCCTCACCGACACACCTCATTAAACTGTGGGACTCCTCACCTACACACCCCATCAAACTGTGCAACTCCTCACCTACAACCCCATCAAACTGTGGGACTCCTCACCTACACACCCCCTCAAACTGTGGGACTCCTCACCTACACACCCCATCAAACTGTGGGACTCCTCACCTGCACACCCCATCAAACTGTGGGACTCCTCACCTAAAACCCCATCAAACTGTGGGACTCCTCAAGTACACCCCCCTCAAACTGTGGGACTCCTCACCTGCACACCCCATCAAACTGTGGGACTCCTCACCTACACACCCCAACAAAATGTGGGACTCCTCACCTACACACCCCCTCAAACTGTGGGACTCCTCACCTACACACCCCATCAAACTGTGGGACTCCTCACCCACCCCCCCATCAAATTGTGGGACTCCTCACCGACCCCCAACCCATCAAACTGTGGGACTCCTCACCTACACACCCCTCAAACTGTGGGACTCCTCACCTACACACCCCATCAAACTGTGGGACTCCTCACCTACACACCCCATCAAACTGTGGGACTCCTCAGCTACAACCCCATAAAACTGTGGGACTCCTCACCTACACACCCCATCAAACTGTGGGACTCCTCACCTACTCACCCCCTCAAACTGTGGGACTCCTCATCTACACACCCCATCAAACTGTGGGACTCCTCACCTACCCCCCCATCAAACTGTGGGACTCCTCACCTACCCCCCCATCAAACTGTGGGACTCCTCACCTACCCCCCCATCAAACTGTGGGACTCCTCACCTACACACCCCATCAAACTGTGGGACTACTCACCTACACACCCCAGCAAACTGTGGGACTCCTGACCTACACACCCCATCAAACTGTGGGACTCCTCACCTACCCCCAAACCCTCAAACTGTGGGACTCCTCACCTACACACCCCATCAAACTGTGGGACTAATCACCCACCCCCCCCATCAAATTGTGGGACTCCTCACCGACCCCCAACCAATCAAACTGTGGGACTCCTCACCTACACACCTACACACCCCTCAAACTGTGGGACTCCTCACCTACACACCCCATCAAACTGTGGGACTCCTCACCTACACACCCATCAAACTGTGGGACTCCTCACCTACACACCCCATCAAACTGTGGGACTCCTCACCTACACACCCCATCAAACTGTGGGACTCCTCAGCTACACAACCCATCAAACTGTGGGACTCCTCACATACACACCCCATGAAACTGTGGGTCTCCTCACCTACACACCCCATCAAACTGTGGGACTACTCACCTACATCCCCCATCAAACTGTGGGACTCCTCACCCACCCCCACCCCATCAAACTGTGGGACTCCTCACCCACCCCCACCACATCAAACTGTAGGACTCCTCACCTACACCCCCCATCAAACTGTGGGACTCCTCACCTACTCACCCCCTCAAACTGTGGGACTCCTAACCTACACACCCCCATCAAACTGTGGGATTCCTCATCTACACACCCCATCAAACTGTGGGACTCCTCACCTACACACCCCATCAAACTGTGGGACTCCTCACCCACCCCATCAAACTGTGGGACTCCTAACCTACACACCCCCATCAAACTGTGGGACTCCTTACCTACACACCCCCATCAAACTGTGGGACTCCTCACCTACACACCCCCATCAAACTGTGGGAATCCTCACCTACACACCCCACAAACTGTGGGACTCCTCACCTACACACCCCATCAAACTGTGGGACTCCTCACCTACACACTGCCATCAAACTGTGGGACTCCTCTCCTACACACCCCATCAAACTGTGGGACTCCTCACCTACACACCCCCATCAAACTGTGGGAGTCCTCACCTACACACCCCATCAAACTGTGGGACTCCTCACCTACACACCCCCATCAAACTGTGGGACTCCTCACCTACACACCCCCTCAAACTGTGGGACTCCTCACCTACACACACCATCAAACTGTGGGACTCCTCACCTACACACCCCCTCAAACTGTGGGACTCCTCACCTACACACCCCATCAAACTGTGGGACTCCTCACCTACACACCCCATCAAACTGTGGGACTCCTCACCTACACACCCCCTCAAACTGTGGGACTCCTCACCTACACACCCCATCAAACCGTAGGACTCCTCACCTACACACCCCATCAAACTGTGGGACTCCTCACCTACACACCCCATCAAGCTGTGAGAGTCCTCACCTACACACCCCATCAAAATGTGGGACTGCTCACCTACACACCCCATCAAACTGTGGGACTCCTCACCCACCCCCCCATCAAACTGTGGGACTCCTCACCTACACACCCCATCAAACTGTGGGACTCCTCACCTACACACCCCATCAAACTGTGGGACTCCTCACCTACACACACCATCAAACTGTGGGACTCCTCACCTACACACCTCATCAAACTGTGGGACTCCTCACCCACCCCCCATCAAACTGTGGGACTCCTCACCTACACACCCCATCAAACTGTGGGACACCTCACCTACACACCCCATCAAACTGTGCGACTCCTCACCTACACACCAATTCAAACTGTGCGACTCCTCACCTACGCACCCCATCAAACTGTGGGACTCCTCACCCACCCTCCCATCAAACTGTGGGACTCCTCACCTACAACCCCATCAGACTGTGGGACTCCTCACCTACAACCCCATCAAACTGTGGGACTCATCACCTACACACACCATCAAACTGTGGGACTCCTCACCTACCCCCAAACCCTCATACTGTGGGACTCCTCACCTACACACCCCATCAGACTGTGGGACACCTCACCTACAACCCCATCAAACTGTGGGACTCCTCACCTACACACCCCATCAAACTGTGGGACTCCTCAACTACACCCCCCTCAAACTGTGGGACTCCTCACCGACACATCTCATTAAACTGTGGGACTCCTCACCTACACACCCCATCAAACTGTGGGACACCTCACCTACAAGCCCATCAAACTGTGGGACACCTCACCTACACACCCCCTCAAACTGTGGGACTCCTCACCCACCCCCCCCCCCATCAAACTGTGGGACTCCTCACCTAAAACCCCATCAAACTGTGGGACTCCTCAAGTACACCCCCCTCAAACTGTGGGACTCCTCACCTACACACCCCAACAAAATGTGGGACTCCTCACCTACACCCCCCATCAAACTGTGGGACTCCTCACCTACACACCCCATCAAACTGTGGGACTCCTCACCCACCCCCCCATCAAATTGTGGGACTCCTCACCGACCCCCAACCCATCAAACTGTGGGACTCCTCACCTACACACCCCATCAAACTGTGGGACTCCTCACCTACACACCCCATCAAACTGTGGGACTCCTCACCTACACACCCCATCAAACTGTGGGACTCCTCACCTACACACCCCATCACACTGTGGGACTCCTCACCTACACACCCCATCAAACTGTGGGACTCCTCACCTACTCACCCCCTCAAACTGTGGGACTCCTCATCTACACACCCCATCAAACTGTGGGACTCCTCACCTACACACACCCATCAAACTGTGGGACTCCTCACCTACCCCCCCATCAAACTGTGGGACTCCTCACCTACCCCCCCATCAAACTGTGGGACTCCTCACCTACCCCCCCATCAAACTGTGGGACTCCTCACCTACACACCCCATCAAACTGTGGGACTACTCACCTACACACCCCAGCAAACTGTGGGACTCCTGACCTACACACCCCATCAAACTGTGGGACTCCTCACCTACCCCCAAACCCTCAAACTGTGGGACTCCTCACCTACACACCCCATCAAACTGTGGGACTCCTCACCCACCCCCCCCATCAAATTGTGGGACTCCTCACCGACCCCCAACCCATCAAACTGTGGGACTCCTCACCTACACACCCCTCAAACTGTGGGACTCCTCACCTACACACCCCATCAAACTGTGGGACTCCTCACCTACACACCCATCAAACTGTGGGACTCCTCACCTACACACCCCATCAAACTGTGGGACTCCTCACCTACACACCCCATCAAACTGTGGGACTCCTCACCCACCCCCACCCCATCAAACTGTGGGACTCCTCACCCACCCCCGCCACATCAAACTGTGGGACTCCTCACCTACACCCCCCATCAAACTGTGGGACTCGTCACCTACTCACCCCCTCAAACTGTGGGACTCATAACCTACACACCCCCATCAAACTGTGGGATTCCTCATCTACACACCCCATCAAACTGTGGGACTCCTCACCTACACACCCCATCAAACTGTGGGACTCCTCACCCACCCCATCAAACTGTGGGACTCCTAACCTACACACCCCCATCAAACTGTGGGATTCCTCATCTACACACCCCATCAAACTGTGGGACTCCTCACCTACACACCCCATCAAACTGTGGGACTCCTCACCCACCCCATCAAACTGTGGGACTCCTTAGCTACACACCCCCATCAAACTGTGGGACTCCTCACCTACACACCCCCATCAAACTGTGGGAATCCTCACCTACACACCCCACAAACTGTGGGACTCCTCACCTACACACCCCATCAATCTGTGGGACTCCTCACCTACACACTGCCATCAAACTGTGGGACTCCTCTCCTACACACCCCATCAAACTGTGGGACTCCTCACCTACACACCCCATCAAACTGTGGGACTCCTCACCCACCCCATCAAACTGTGGGACTCCTCACCAACACACCCCATCAATCTGTGGGACTCCTCACCTACACACCCCATCAAACTGTGGGACTCCTCACCTACACACCCCCATCAAACTGTGGGAGTCCTCACCTACACACCCCATCAAACTGTGGGACTCCTCACCTACACACCCCATCAAACTGTGGGACTCCTCACCTACACACCCCCTCAAACTGTGGGACTCCTCACCTACACACACCATCAAACTGTGGGACTCCTCACCTACACACCCCCTCAAACTGTGGGACTCCTCACCTACACACCCCCTCAAACTGTGGGACTCCTCACCTACACACCCCATCAAACTGTGGGACTCCTCACCTACACACCCCATCAAACTGTGGGACTCCTCACCTACACACCCCCTCAAACTGTGGGACTCCTCACCTACACACCCCATCAAACCGTAGGACTCCTCACCTACACACCCCATCAAACTGTGGGACTCCTCACCTACACACCCCATCAAGCTGTGAGAGTCCTCACCTACACACCCCATCAAACTGTGGGACTGCTCATCTACACACCCCATCAAACTGTGGGACTCCTCACCCACCCCCCCATCAAACTGTGGGACTCCTCACCTACACACCCCATCTAACTGTGGGACTCCTCACCTACACACCCAATCAAACTGTGGGACTCCTCACCTACACACGCCAACAAACTGTGGGACTCCTCACCTACACACCCCATCAAACTGTGCGACTCCTCACCTACACACCCCATCAAACTGTGCGACTCCTCACCTACACACCCCATCAAACTGTGGCACTCCTCACCCACCCTCCCCTCAAACTGTGGGACTCCTCACCTACAAACCCATAAAACTGTGGGACTCCTCACCTACACACCCCATCAAACTGTGGGACTCCTCACCTACCCCCAAACCCTCATACTGTGGGACACCTCACCTACACACCACATCAAACTGTGGGACTCCTCACCTAGCCCCCCATCAAACTGTGGGACTCCTCACAACCCCCCCATCAAACTGTGGGACTCCTCACCTACCCCCCAATCAAACTGTGGGAATCCTCACCTACACACCCCATCAGACTGTGGGACTCCTCACCTACAACCCCATCAAACTGTGGGACTCCTCACCTACACACCCCATCAAACTGTGGGACTCCTCACCTACACACCCCATCAAACTGTGGGACTCCTCACCTACACACCCCATCAAACTGTGGGACTCCTCACCTACACACCCCATCAAACTGTGGGACTCCTCACCTACACACCCATCAAACTGTGGGAGTCCTCACCTACACACCCCATCAAACTGTGGGACTCCACACCTACACACCCCATCAAACTGTGGGACTCCTCACCTACACACCCCATCAAACTGTGGGACTCCTCACCTACACACCCCATCAAACTGTGGGTCTCCTCACCTACACACCCCATCAAACTGTGGGACTCCTCACCTACATCCCCCATCAAACTGTGGGACTCCTCACCCACCCCCACCCCATCAAACTGTGGGACTCCTCACCCACCCCCACCACATCAAACTGTGGGACTCCACACCTACACCCCCCATCAAACTGTGGGACTCTTCACCTACACCCCCATCAAACTGTGGGACTCCTCACCGACCCCCACCCCATCAAACTGTGGGACTCCTCATCCACCCTCCCATCAAACTGTGGGACTCCTCATCCACCCCCCATCAAACTGTGGGACTCCTCACCCACCCCCCCATCAAACTGTGGGACTCCTCACTTACACACCCCATCAAACTGTGGGACTCCTCACCTACCCCCCCATCAAACTGTGGGACTCCTCACCCACCCCCCCATCAAACTATGGGACTCCTCACCTACACACCCCATCAAACTATGGGACTCCTCACCCATCCCCACCCCATCAAACTGTGGGACTCCTCACCTACAACCCCCCATCAAACTGTGGGACTCCTCACCCACCCCCCCATCAAACTGTGGGACTCCTCAACTACACCCCCCTCAAACTGTGGGACTCCTCACATACACACCTCATTAAACTGTGGGACTCCTCACCTACACACCCCATCAAACTGTGCGACTCCTCACCTACAACCCCATCAAACTGTGGGACTCCTCACCCACCCACCCCCCATCAAACTGTGGGACTCCTCACATAAAACCCCATCAAACTGTGGGACTCCTCAAGTACACCCCCCTCAAACTGTGGGACTCCTCACCTACACACCCCATCAAACTGTGGGACTCCTCACCTACACACCCCAACAAAATGTGGGACTCCTCACCTACACACCACCTCAAACTGTGGGACTCCTCACCTACACACCCCATCAAACTGTGGGACTACTCACCCACCCCCCCATCAAATTGTGGGACTCCTCACCGACCCCCAACCCATCAAACTGTGGGACTCCTCACCTACACACCCCTCAAACTGTGGGACTCCTCACCTACACACCCCATCAAACTGTGGGACTCCTCACCTACACACCCCCATCAAACTGTGGGACTCCTCACCTACACAACCCATCAAACTGTGGGACTCCTCAGCTACAACCCCATAAAACTGTGGGACTCCTCACCTACACACCCCCATCAAACTGTGGGATTCCTCATCTACACACCCCATCAAACTGTGGGACTCCTCACCTACACCCCCCATCAAACTGTGGGACTTCTCACCCACCCCATCAAACTGTGGGACTCCTAACCTACGCAACCCCATCAAACTGTGGGACTCCTCACCCACCCCATCAAACTGTGGAACTCCTCACCGACGCAACCCCATCAAACTGTGGGACTCCTCACCTACACACCCTATCAAACTGTGGGAATCCTCACCTACACACCCCATCAAACTGTGGGACTCCTCACCTACACACCCCATCAAACTGTGGGACTCCTCACCTACACACTGCCATCAAACTGTGGGACTCCTCTCCTACACACCCCATCAAACTGTGGGACTCCTCACCTACACACCCCATCAAACTGTGGGACTCCTCACCCACCCCATCAAACTGTGGGACTCCTCACCAACACACCCCATCAAACTGTGGGACTCCTCACCTACACACCCCATCAAACTGTGGGACTCCTCACCTACACACCCCCATCAAACTGTGGGAGTCCTCACCTACACACCCCATCAAACTGTGGGACTCCTCACCTACACACCCCATCAAACTGTGGGACTCCTCACCTACACACCCCCTCAAACTGTGGGACTCCTCACCTACACACCCCATCAAACTGTGGGACTCCTCACCTACACACCCCCTCAAACTGTTGGACTCCTCATCTACAACCCCATCAAACTGTGGGACTCCTGACCTACAACCCCCATCAAACTGTGGGACTCCTCATCTACACACCCCATCAAACTGTGGGACTCCTCAGCTACACAACCCCTCAAACTGTGGGACTCCTCACCTACACACCCCATCAAACTGTGGGATTCATCACCTACACACCCCATCAAAATGAGGGACTCCTCACCTACACACCCCATCAAACTGTTGGACTCCTCACCTACACACCCCATCAAAATGTGGGACTCCTCACCTACACACCCCATCAAACTGTGGGACTCCTCAGCTACACAACCCCTCAAACTGTGGGACTCCTCACCTACACACCCCATCAAACTGTAGGACTCCTCACCTACACACCACATCAAACTGTGGGACTCCTCACCTACACACCCCATCAAACTGTGGGACTCCTCACCTACACACCCCCATCAAACTGTGGGACTCCTCACCTGCACACCCCATCAAACTGTGGGACTCCTCACCTACACACCCCCATCAAACTGTGGGACTCCTCACCTACACACCCCATCAAACTGTGGGACTCCTCACCTACACACCCCATCAAACTGTGGGACTCCTCACCTACACACCCCATCAAACTGTGGGACTCCTCACCTACACACCCCATCAAACTGTGGGACTCCTCACCTACACACCCCATCAAACTGTGGGACTCCTCACCTACACACCCCATCAAACTGTGGGACTCCTCACCTACACACCCCATCAAACTGTGGGACTCCTCACCTAAACACACCATCAAACTGTGGGAGTCCTCACCTACACACCTCATCAAACTGTGGGACTCCTCACCAACCCCCCATCAAACTGTGGGACTCCTCACCTACACACCCCATCAAACTGTGGGACTCCTCACCTACACACCCCAACAAACTGTGCGACTCCTCACCCACACACCCCCTCAAACTGTGGGACTCCTCACAAACACACCCCCATCAAACTGTGGGACTCCTCACCTACACACCCCATCCAACTGTGGGACTCCTCACCTACACACCCCATCAAACTGTGGGACTCCTCACCTACACACCCCATCAAACTGTGGGACTCCTCACCCACCCCATCAAACTGTGGGACTCCTCACCAACACACCCCATCAATCTGTGGGACTCCTCACCTACACACCCCATCAAACTGTGGGACTCCTCACCTACACACCCCCATCAAACTGTGGGAGTCCTCACCTACACACCCCATCGAACTGTGGGACTCCTCACCTACACACCCCATCAAACTGTGGGACTCCTCACCTACACACCCCCTCAAACTGTGGGACTCCTCACCTACACACACCATCAAACTGTGGGACTCCTTACCTACACACCCCCTCAAACTGTGGGACTCCTCACCTACACACCCCATCAAACTGTGGGACTCCTCACCTACACACCCCATCAAACTGTGGCACTCCTCACCCACCCTCCCATCAAACTGTGGGACTCCTCACCTACAAACCCATAAAACTGTGGGACTCCTCACCTACACACCCCATCAAACTGTGGGACTCCTCACCTACCCCCAAACCCTCATACTGTGGGACACCTCACCTACACACCACATCAAACTGTGGGACTCCTCACCTAGCCCCCCATCAAACTGTGGGACTCCTCACAACCCCCCCATCAAACTGTGGGACTCCTCACCTACCCCCCAATCAAACTGTGGGAATCCTCACCTACACACCCCATCAGACTGTGGGACTCCTCACCTACAACCCCATCAAACTGTGGGACTCCTCACCTACACACCCCATCAAACTGTGGGACTCCTCACCTACACACCCCATCAAACTGTGGGACTCCTCACCTACACACCCCATCAAACTGTGGGACTCCTCACCTACACACCCCATCAAACTGTGGGACTCCTCACCTACACACCCATCAAACTGTGGGAGTCCTCACCTACACACCCCATCAAACTGTGGGACTCCACACCTACACACCCCATCAAACTGTGGGACTCCTCACCTACACACCCCATCAAACTGTGGGACTCCTCACCTACACACCCCATCAAACTGTGGGTCTCCTCACCTACACACCCCATCAAACTGTGGGACTCCTCACCTAAATCCCCCATCAAACTGTGGGACTCCTCACCCACCCCCACCCCATCAAACTGTGGGACTCCTCACCCACCCCCACCACATCAAACTGTGGGACTCCACACCTACACCCCCCATCAAACTGTGGGACTCTTCACCTACACCCCCATCAAACTGTGGGACTCCTCACCGACCCCCACCCCATCAAACTGTGGGACTCCTCATCCACCCTCCCATCAAACTGTGGGACTCCTCATCCACCCCCCATCAAACTGTGGGACTCCTCACCCACCCCCCCATCAAACTGTGGGACTCCTCACTTACACACCCCATCAAACTGTGGGACTCCTCACCTACCCCCCTATCAAACTGTGGGACTCCTCACCCACCCCCCCATCAAACTATGGGACTCCTCACCTACACACCCCATCAAACTATGGGACTCCTCACCCATCCCCACCCCATCAAACTGTGGGACTCCTCACCTACAACCCCCTCAAACTGTGGGACTCTTCACCTACACACCTCATTAAACTGTGGGACTCCTCACCTACACACCCCATCAAACTGTGCGACTCCTCACCTACAACCCCATCAAACTGTGGGACTCCTCACCCACCCACCCCCCATCAAACTGTGGGACTCCTCACATAAAACCCCATCAAACTGTGGGACTCCTCAAGTACACCCCCCTCAAACTGTGGGACTCCTCACCTACACACCCCATCAAACTGTGGGACTCCTCACCTACACACCCCAACAAAATGTGGGACTCCTCACCTACACACCACCTCAAACTGTGGGACTCCTCACCTACACACCCCATCAAACTGTGGGACTACTCACCCACCCCCCCATCAAATTGTGGGACTCCTCACCGACCCCCAACCCATCAAACTGTGGGACTCCTCACCTACACACCCCTCAAACTGTGGGACTCCTCACCTACACACCCCATCAAACTGTGGGACTCCTCACCTACACACCCCCATCAAACTGTGGGACTCCTCACCTACACACCCCATCAAACTGTGGGACTCCTCAGCTACAACCCCATAAAACTGTGGGACTCCTCACCTACACACCCCCATCAAACTGTGGGATTCCTCATCTACACACCCCATCAAACTGTGGGACTCCTCACCTACACCCCCCATCAAACTGTGGGACTTCTCACCCACCCCATCAAACTGTGGGACTCCTATCCTACGCAACCCCATCAAACTGTGGGACTCCTCACCCACCCCATCAAACTGTGGAACTCCTCACCGACGCAACCCCATCAAACTGTGGGACTCCTCACCTACACACCCCATCAAACTGTGGGAATCCTCACCTACACACCCCATCAAACTGTGGGACTCCTCACCTACACACCCCATCAAACTGTGGGACTCCTCACCTACACACTGCCATCAAACTGTGGGACTCCTCTCCTACACACCCCATCAAACTGTGGGACTCCTCACCTACACACCCCATCAAACTGTGGGACTCCTCACCCACCCCATCAAACTGTGGGACTCCTCACCAACACACCCCATCAAACTGTGGGACTCCTCACCTACACACCCCATCAAACTGTGGGACTCCTCACCTACACACCCCCATCAAACTGTGGGAGTCCTCACCTACACACCCCATCAAACTGTGGGACTCCTCACCTACACACCCCATCAAACTGTGGGACTCCTCACCTACACACCCCCTCAAACTGTGGGACTCCTCACCTACACACCCCATCAAACTGTGGGACTCCTCACCTACACACCCCCTCAAACTGTTGGACTCCTCATCTACAACCCCATCAAACTGTGGGACTCCTGACCTACAACCCCCATCAAACTGTGGGACTCCTCATCTACACACCCCATCAAACTGTGGGACTACTCAGCTACACAACCCCTCAAACTGTGGGACTCCTCACCTACACACCCCATCAAACTGTGGGATTCATCACCTACACACCCCATCAAAATGAGGGACTCCTCACCTACACACCCCATCAAACTGTTGGACTCCTCACCTACACACCCCATCAAACTGTGGGACTCCTCACCTACACACCCCATCAAACTGTGGGACTCCTCAGCTACACAACCCCTCAAACTGTGGGACTCCTCACCTACACACCCCATCAAACTGTAGGACTCCTCACCTACACACCACATCAAACTGTGGGACTCCTCACCTACACACCCCATCAAACTGTGGGACTCCTCACCTACACACCCCCATCAAACTGTGGGACTCCTCACCTGCACACCCCATCAAACTGTGGGACTCCTCACCTACACACCCCCATCAAACTGTGGGACTCCTCACCTACACACCCCATCAAACTGTGGGACTCCTCACCTACACACCCCATCAAACTGTGGGACTCCTCACCTACACACCCCATCAAACTGTGGGACTCCGCACCTACACACCCCATCAAACTGTGGGACTCCTCACCTACACACCCCATCAAACTGTGGGACTCCTCACCTACACACCCCATCAAACTGTGGGACTCCTCACCTACACACACCATCAAACTGTGGGAGTCCTCACCTACACACCTCATCAAACTGTGGGACTCCTCACCAACCCCCCATCAAACTGTGGGACTCCTCACCTACACACCCCATCAAACTGTGGGACTCCTCACCTACACACCCCAACAAACTGTGGGACTCCTCACCCACACACCCCCTCAAACTGTGGGACTCCTCACAAACACACCCCCATCAAACTGTGGGACTCCTCACCTACACACCCCATCCAACTGTGGGACTCCTCACCTACACACCCCATCAAACTGTGGGACTCCTCACCTACACACCCCATCAAACTGTGGGACTCCTCACCCACCCCATCAAACTGTGGGACTCCTCACCAACACACCCCATCAATCTGTGGGACTCCTCACCTACACACCCCATCAAACTGTGGGACTCCTCACCTACACACCCCCATCAAACTGTGGGAGTCCTCACCTACACACCCCATCGAACTGTGGGACTCCTCACCTACACACCCCATCAAACTGTGGGACTCCTCACCTACACACCCCCTCAAACTGTGGGACTCCTCACCTACACACTGCCATCAAACTGTGGGACTCCTCTCCTACACACCCCATCAAACTGTGGGACTCCTCACCTACACACCCCATCAAACTGTGGGACTCCTCACCCACCCCATCAAACTGTGGGACTCCTCACCAACACACCCCATCAAACTGTGGGACTCCTCACCTACACACCCCATCAAACTGTGGGACTCCTCACCTACACACCCCCATCAAACTGTGGGAGTCCTCACCTACACACCCCATCAAACTGTGGGACTCCTCACCTACACACCCCATCAAACTGTGGGACTCCTCACCTACACACCCCCTCAAACTGTGGGACTCCTCACCTACACACCCCATCAAACTGTGGGACTCCTCACCTACACACCCCCTCAAACTGTTGGACTCCTCATCTACAACCCCATCAAACTGTGGGACTCCTGACCTACAACCCCCATCAAACTGTGGGACTCCTCATCTACACACCCCATCAAACTGTGGGACTACTCAGCTACACAACCCCTCAAACTGTGGGACTCCTCACCTACACACCCCTTCAAACTGTGGGATTCATCACCTACACACCCCATCAAAATGAGGGACTCCTCACCTACACACCCCATCAAACTGTTGGACTCCTCACCTACACACCCCATCAAACTGTGGGACTCCTCACCTACACACCCCATCAAACTGTGGGACTCCTCAGCTACACAACCCCTCAAACTGTGGGACTCCTCACCTACACACCCCATCAAACTGTAGGACTCCTCACCTACACACCACATCAAACTGTGGGACTCCTCACCTACACACCCCATCAAACTGTGGGACTCCTCACCTACACACCCCCATCAAACTGTGGGACTCCTCACCTGCACACCCCATCAAACTGTGGGACTCCTCACCTACACACCCCCATCAAACTGTGGGACTCCTCACCTACACACCCCATCAAACTGTGGGACTCCTCACCTACACACCCCATCAAACTGTGGGACTCCTCACCTACACACCCCATCAAACTGTGGGACTCCTCACCTACACACCCCATCAAACTGTGGGACTCCTCACCTACACACCCCATCAAACTGTGGGACTCCTCACCTACACACCCCATCAAACTGTGGGACTCCTCACCTACACACACCATCAAACTGTGGGAGTCCTCACCTACACACCTCATCAAACTGTGGGACTCCTCACCAACCCCCCATCAAACTGTGGGACTCCTCACCTACACACCCCATCAAACTGTGGGACTCCTCACCTACACACCCCAACAAACTGTGGGACTCCTCACCCACACACCCCCTCAAACTGTGGGACTCCTCACAAACACACCCCCATCAAACTGTGGGACTCCTCACCTACACACCCCATCCAACTGTGGGACTCCTCACCTACACACCCCATCAAACTGTGGGACTCCTCACCTACACACCCCATCAAACTGTGGGACTCCTCACCCACCCCATCAAACTGTGGGACTCCTCACCAACACACCCCATCAATCTGTGGGACTCCTCACCTACACACCCCATCAAACTGTGGGACTCCTCACCTACACACCCCCATCAAACTGTGGGAGTCCTCACCTACACACCCCATCGAACTGTGGGACTCCTCACCTACACACCCCATCAAACTGTGGGACTCCTCACCTACACACCCCCTCAAACTGTGGGACTCCTCACCTACACACACCATCAAACTGTGGGACTCCTTACCTACACACCCCCTCAAACTGTGGGACTCCTCACCTACACACCCCATCAAACTGTGGGACTCCTCACCTACACACCCCATCAAACTGTGGGACTCCTCACCTACACACCCCCTCAAACTGTGGGACTCCTGACCTACACACCCCATCAAACCGTAGGACTCCTCACCTACACACCCCATCAAACTGTGGGACTCCTCACCTACACACCCCATCAAGCTGTGAGAGTCCTCACCTACACACCCCATCAAACTGTGGGACTGCTCACCTACACACCCCATCAAACTGTGGGACTCCTCACCCACCCCCCCATCAAACTGTGGGACTCCTCACCTACACACCCCATCAAACTGTGGGACTCCTCACCTACACACCCCATCAAACTGTGGGACTCCTCACCTACACACCCCAACAAACTGTGGGACTCCTCACCTACACACCCCATCAAACTGTGCGACTCCTCACCTACACACCCCATCAAACTGTGCGACTCCTCACCTACACACCCCATCAAACTGTGGGACTCCTCACCCACCCTCCCATCAAACTGTGGGACTCCTCACCTACAAACCCATAAAACTGTGGGACTCCTCACCTACACACCCCATCAAACTGTGGGACTCCTCACCTACCCCCAAACCCTCATACTGTGGGACTCCTCACCTACACACCACATCAAACTGTGGGACTCCTCACCTACCCCCCCATCAAACTGTGGGACTCCTCACAACCCCCCCATCAAACTGTGGGACTCCTCACCTACCCCCCAATCAAACTGTGGGAATCCTCACCTACAACCCCATCAGACTGTGGGACTCCTCACCTGCAACCCCATCAAACTGTGGGACTCCTCACCTACACACCCCATCAAACTGTGGGACTCCTCACCTACACACCCCATCAAACTGTGGGACTCCTCACCTACACACCCCATCAAACTGTGGGACTCCTCACCTACACACCCCATCAAACTGTGGGACTCCTCACCTACACACCCCATCAAACTGTGGGACTCCTCACCTACACACCCCATCAAACTGTGGGACTCCTCACCTACACACCCCATCAAACTGTGGGACTCCTCACCTACACACCCCATCAAACTGTGGGACTCCTCACCTACACACCCCATCAAACTGTGGGTCTCCTCACCTACACACCCCATCAACTGTGGGACTCCTCACCTACATCCCCCATCAAACTGTGGGACTCCTCACCCACCCCCACCCCATCAAACTGTGGGACTCCTCACCCACCCCCACCACATCAAACTGTGGGACTCCTCACCTACACCCCCCATCAAACTGTGGGACTCTTCACCTACACCCCCATCAAACTGTGGGACTCCTCACCGACCCCCACCCCATCAAACTGTGGGACTCCTCATCCACCCTCCCATCAAACTGTGGGACTCCACATCCACCTCCCATCAAACTGTGGGACTCCTCACCAACACACCCCATCAAACTATGGGACTCCTCACCCATCCCCACCCCATCAAACTGTGGGACTCCTCACCTACAACCCCCCATCAAACTGTGGGACTCCTCACCCACCCCCCCATCAAACTGTGGGACTCCTCAACTACACCCCCCTCAAACTGTGGGACTCCTCACCTACACACCTCATTAAACTGTGGGACTCCTCACCGACCCCCAACCCATCAAACTGTGGGACTCCTCACCTACACACCCCTCAAACTGTGGGACTCCTCACCTACACACCCCATCAAACTGTGGGACTCCTCACCTACACACCCCCATCAAACTGTGGGACTCCTCACCTACACCCCCATCAAACTGTGGGACTCCTCAGCTACAACCCCATAAAACTGTGGGACTCCTCACCTACACACCCCATCAAACTGTGGGACTCCTCACCCACCCCCCCATCAAACTGTGGGATTCCTCATCTACACACCCCATCAAACTGTGGGACTCCTCACCTACACCCCCCATCAAACTGTGGGACTTCTCACCCACCCCATCAAACTGTGGGACTCCTAACCTACACACCCCCATCAAACTGTGGGATTCCTCATCTACACACCCCATCAAACTGTGGGACTCCTCACCTACACACCCCATCAAACTGTGGGACTCCTCACCCACCCCATCAAACTGTGGGACTCCTCACCTACACACCCCCATCAAACTGTGGGACTCCTCACCTACACACCCCATCAAACTGTGGGAATCCTCACCTACACACCCCATCAAACTGTGGGACTCCTCACCTACACACCCCATCAAACTGTGGGACTCCTCACCTACACACTGCCATTAAACTGTGGGACTCCTCTCCTACACACCCCATCAAACTGTGGGACTCCTCACCTACACACCCCATCAAACTGTGGGACTCCTCACCCACCCCATCAAACTGTGGGACTCCTCACCAACACACCCCATCAAACTGTGGGACTCCTCACCTACACACCCCATCAAACTGTGGGACTCCTCACCTACACACCCCCATCAAACTGTGGGACTCCTCACCTACACACCCCATCAAACTGTGGGACTCCTCACCTACACACCCCATCAAACTGTGGGACTCCTCACCTACACACCCCCTCAAACTGTAGGACTCCTCACCTACACACCCCATCAAACTGTGGGACTCCTCACCTACACACCCCCTCAAACTGTTGTACTCCTCATCTACAACCCCATCAAACTGTGGGACTCCTCACCTACACACCCCATCAAACTGTGGGACTCCTCACCTACACACCCCAACAAACTGTGGGACTCCTCACCTACACACCCCATCAAACTGTGCGACTCCTCACCTACACACCCCATCAAACTGTGCGACTCCTCACCTACACACCCCATCAAACTGTGGGACTCCTCACCCAACCTCCCATCAAACTGTGGGACTCCTCACCTACAAACCCATAAAACTGTGGGACTCCTCACCTACACACCCCATCAAACTGTGGGACTCCTCACCTACCCCCAAACCCTCATACTGTGGGACTCCTCACCTACACACCACATCAAACTGTGGGACTCCTCACCTACCCCCCCATCAAACTGTGGGACTCCTCACAACCCCCCCATCAAACTGTGGGACTCCTCACCTACCCCCCAATCAAACTGTGGGAATCCTCACCTACAACCCCATCAGACTGTGGGACTCCTCACCTGCAACCCCATCAAACTGTGGGACTCCTCACCTACACACCCCATCAAACTGTGGGACTCCTCACCTACACACCCCAGCAAACTGTGGGACTCCTCACCTACACACCCCATCAAACTGTGGGACTCCTCACCTACACACCCCATCAAACTGTGGGACTCCTCACCTACACACCCATCAAACTGTGGGACTCCTCACCTACACACCCCATCAAACTGTGGGACTCCTCACCTACACACCCCATCAAACTGTGGGACTCCTCACCTACACACCCCATCAAACTGTGGGACTCCTCACCTACACACCCCATCAAACTGTGGGTCTCCTCACCTACACACCCCATCAAACTGTGGGACTCCTCACCTACATCCCCCATCAAACTGTGGGACTCCTCACCCACCCCCACCCCATCAAACTGTGGGACTCCTCACCCACCCCCACCACATCAAACTGTGGGACTCCTCACCTACACCCCCCATCAAACTGTGGGACTCTTCACCTACACCCCCATCAAACTGTGGGACTCCTCACCGACCCCCACCCCATCAAACTGTGGGACTCCTCATCCACCCTCCCATCAAACTGTGGGACTCCACATCCACCCCCCATCAAACTGTGGGACTCCTCACCAACACACCCCATCAAACTATGGGACCCCTCACCCATCCCCACCCCATCAAACTGTGGGACTCCTCACCTACAACCCCCCATCAAACTGTGGGACTCCTCACCCCCCCCCCCATCAAACTGTGGGACTCCTCAACTACACCCCCCTCAAACTGTGGGACTCCTCACCTACACACCTCATTAAACTGTGGGACTCCTCACCGACCCCCAACCCATCAAACTGTGGGACTCCTCACCTACACACCCCTCAAACTGTGGGACTCCTCACCTACACACCCCATCAAACTGTGGGACTCCTCACCTACACACCCCCATCAAACTGTGGGACTCCTCACCTACACCCCCATCAAACTGTGGGACTCCTCAGCTACAACCCCATAAAACTGTGGGACTCCTCACCTACACACCCCATCAAACTGTGGGACTCCTCACCCACCCCCCCATCAAACTGTGGGATTCCTCATCTACACATCCCATCAAACTGTGGGACTCCTCACCTACACCCCCCATCAAACTGTGGGACTTCTCACCCACCCCATCAAACTGTGGGACTCCTAACCTACACACCCCCATCAAACTGTGGGATTCCTCATCTACACACCCCATCAAACTGTGGGACTCCTCACCTACACACCCCATCAAACTGTGGGACTCCTCACCCACCCCATCAAACTGTGGGACTCCTCACCTACACACCCCCATCAAACTGTGGGACTCCTCACCTACACACCCCATCAAACTGTGGGAATCCTCACCTACACACCCCATCAAACTGTGGGACTCCTCACCTACACACCCCATCAAACTGTGGGACTCCTCACCTACACACTGCCATCAAACTGTGGGACTCCTCTCCTACACACCCCATCAAACTGTGGGACTCCTCACCTACACACCCCATCAAACTGTGGGACTCCTCACCCACCCCATCAAACTGTGGGACTCCTCACCAACACACCCCATCAAACTGTGGGACTCCTCACCTACACACCCCATCAAACTGTGGGACTCCTCACCTACACACCCCCATCAAACTGTGGGAGTCCTCACCTACACACCCCATCAAACTGTGGGACTCCTCACCTACACACCCCATCAAACTGTGGGACTCCTCACCTACACACCCCCTCAAACTGTGGGACTCCTCACCTACACACCCCATCAAACTGTGGGACTCCTCACCTACACACCCCCTCAAACTGTTGGACTCCTCATCTACAACCCCATCAAACTGTGGGACTCCTCACCTACAACCCCCATCAAACTGTGGGACTCCTCATCTACACACCCCATCAAACTGTGGGACTCCTCAGCTACACACCCCCTCAAACTGTGGGACTCCTCACCTACACACCCCATCAAACTGTGGGACTCATCACCTACACACCCCATCAAAATGTGGGACTCCTCACCTACACACCCCATCAAACTGTTGGACTCCTCACCTACACACCCCCATCAAACTGTGGGACTCCTCACCTACACCCCCATCAAACTGTGGGACTCCTCAACTACAACCCCATAAAACTGTGGGACTCCTCACCTACACACCCCATCAAACTGTGGGACTCCTCACCCACCCCCCCATCAAACTGTGGGATTCCTCATCTACACACCCCATCAAACTGTGGGACTCCTCACCTACACACCCCATCAAACTGTGGGACTTCTCACCCACCCCATCAAACTGTGGGACTCCTAACCTACACACCCCCATCAAACTATGGGATTCCTCATCTACACACCCCATCAAACTGTGGGACTCCTCACCTACACACCCCATCAAACTGTGGGACTCCTCACCCACCCCATCAAACTGTGGGACTCCTCACCTACACACCCCCATCAAACTGTGGGACTCCTCACCTACACACCCCATCAAACTGTGGGAATCCTCACCTACACACCCCATCAAACTGTGGGACTCCTCACCTACACACCCCATCAAACTGTGGGACTCCTCACCTACACACTGCCATCAAACTGTGGGACTCCTCTCCTACACACCCCATCAAACTGTGGGACTCCTCACCTACACACCCCATCAAACTGTGGGACTCCTCACCCACCCCATCAAACTGTGGGACTCCTCACCAACACACCCCATCAAACTGTGGGACTCCTCACCTACACACCCCATCAAACTGTGGGACTCCTCACCTACACACCCCCATCAAACTGTGGGAGTCCTCACCTACACACCCCATCAAACTGTGGGACTCCTCACCTACACACCCCATCAAACTGTGGGACTCCTCACCTACACACCCCCTCAAACTGTGGGACTCCTCACCTACACACCCCATCAAACTGTGGGACTCCTCACCTACACACCCCCTCAAACTGTTGGACTCCTCATCTACAACCCCATCAAACTGTGGGACTCCTCACCTACAACCCCCATCAAACTGTGGGACTCCTCATCTACACACCCCATCAAACTGTGGGACTCCTCAGCTACACACCCCCTCAAACTGTGGGACTCCTCACCTACACACCCCATCAAACTGTGGGACTCATCACCTACACACCCCATCAAAATGTGGGACTCCTCACCTACACACCCCATCAAACTGTTGGACTCCTCACCTACACACCCCATCAAACTGTGGGACTCCTCACCTACACACCCCATCAAACTGTGGGACTCCTCAGCTACACACCCCCTCAAACTGTGGGACTCCTCACCTACACACCCCATCAAACTGTAGGACTCCTCACCTACACACCACATCAAACTGTGGGACTCCTCACCTACACACCCCATCAAACTGTGGGACTCCTCACCTACACACCCCCATCAAACTGTGGGTCTCCTCACCTACACACCCCATCAAACTGTGGGACTCCTCACCTACACACCCCCATCAAACTGTGGGACTCCTCACCTACACACCCCATCAAACTGTGGGACTCCTCACCTACACACCCCATCAAACTGTGGGACTCCTCACCTACACACCCCATCAAACTGTGGGACTCCTCACCTACACACCCCATCAAACTGTGGGACTCCTCACCTACACACCCCATCAAACTGTGGGACTCCTCACCTACACACCCCATCAAACTGTGGGACTCCTCACCTACACACCCCATCAAACTGTGGGACTCCTCACCTACACACCCCATCAAACTGTGGGACTCCTCACCTACACACCCCATCAAACTGTGGGACTCCTCACCTACACACCCCCTCAAACTGATCCTCCATTCATAGAGCCTGTGGCTGATCCACGAGAAAACTACAGGTGCCCACTCTCTCTCTTTATCTCTTGACCCCTGTGGTTAACCAAAATCGATCAATCGCCAATTGGAAACGAAGAATTCCCAGGTGCAGGAGAGAGTTCCAAGCTTCTGCCTCGCTGTGAGTGGGAGCTTTTCCTGATTTTACTGCCGGAAGTGCGGGCTCAAAGCTGCAGACATTGCTCCCTGGTCCTCGATGCTCCAACCCGGGGGTAAGAGTACTTCTCTCGCTCTCTCCTCCTGCCTGTCACCTTTCATAGCTAAGGAAATTTCGATCGAATCACCCCCTACCCTATCCCCTCTGCAATTCCAGGCGGTACAAGGTGAGTTTGTGTGATCGCTCGCTGTAACTTAACCCTTGGGAGTCCAGGTGTCATTTTGCTAAGCCTATGTGCACTCGCTCCAGGTGCGACACATCCTCCCAAAGGTGCGTGTGGTGCCCAGAGGTGCTCGGGGTAATCCAGGTGTGTTCGGAGCAGGGCCTCTGGGTACCTGCGCATGATCGATGAAAGATCAGCCTACCTGGACCCCCGCCCAAGCCTCTTTTCACCTCCAGCGTGCCAAGCTTTACACCAGTTGGGAAGGGCCCTGGTTTAACCATTCAAGCCTATCCGGGTCTCTTAGCGGGTCACCTCACACCAGGAGAGGGGCAAATCCCAACGCCCGCGCTGGGCAGCAGGAGAGGCAACTGCAGCTTTACTCACCTGATCATTAGCCCTGTGGTAGTAGCTGGCGTGTGCCCCACCTCGACCGATATTGAGAGTAGAAATCCACTGAGGGGCTGGACAATATAGAGATAGAGAGTTAGCAGACAGTGCAATATCCCACACCCCTCACTGTAACACTCTGATATCCCCCACACCCCTCACTGTAACACTCTGATATCCCCCACACCCCTCACTGTAACACTCTGATATACCCCACACCCCTCACTGTAACACTCTGATATACCCCACACCCCTCACTGTAACACTCTGATATCCCACACCCCTCACTGTAACACTCTGATATATCCCACACCCCTCACTGTAACACTCTGATATCCCCCACACCCCTCACTGTAACACTCTGATATCCCACACCCCTCACTGTAACACTCTGATATACCCCACACCCCTCACTGTAACACACTGATATACCCCACACCCCTCACTGTAACACTCTGATATACCCCACACCCCTCACTGTAACACTCTGATATATCCCACACCCCTCACTGTAACACTCTGATATCCCCCACACCCCTCACTGTAACACTCTGATATCCCACACCCCTCACTGTAACACTCTGATATACCCCACACCCCTCACTGTAACACACTGATATACCCCACACCCCTCACTGTAACACTCTGATATACCCCACACCCCTCACTGTAACACTCTGATATACCCCACACCCCTCACTGTAACACTCTGATATACCCCACACCCCTCACTGTAACACTCTGATATACCCAACACCCCTCACTGTAACACTCTGATATATCCCACACCCCTCACTGTAACACTCTGATATCCCCCACACCCCTCACTGTAACACTCTGATATATCCCACACCCCTCACTGTAACACTCTGATATCCCCCACACCCCTCACTGTAACACTCTGATATACCCCACACCCCTCACTGTAACACTCTGATATACCCCACACACCTCACTGTAACACTCTCTGATATACCCCACACCCCTCACTATAACACTCTGATATACCCCATCCCACTCACTGTAACACTCTGATATATCCCACACCCCTCACTGTAACACTCTGATATATCCCACACCCCTCACTGTAACACTGTGATATACCCCACACCCCTCACTGTAACAAACTGATATATCCCACACCCCTCACTGTAACAGTCTGATATACCCCACACTCCTCACTGTAACACTCTGATATACCCCACACCCCTCACTGTAACACACTGATATACCCCACACCCCTCACTGTAACAGTCTGATATACCCCACACCCCTCACTGTAACACTCTGATATACCCCACACCCCTCACTGTAACACTCTGATATACCCCACACTCCTCACTGTAACACTCTGATATATCCCACACCCCTCACTGTAACACTCTGATATACCCGACACCCCTCACTGTAACACCCTGATATATCCCACACCCCTCACTGTAACACTCTGATATATCCCACACCCCTCACTGTAACACTCTGATATACCCCACACCCCTCACTGTAACACTCTGATATACCCCACACTCCTCACTGTAACACTCTGATATATCCCACACCCCTCACTGTAACACTCTGATATATCCCACACCCCTCACTGTAACACTCTGATATATCCCACACCCCTCACTGTAACACTCTGATATACCCCACACCCCTCACTGTAACACTCTGATATACCCGACACCCCTCACTGTAACACTCTGATATATCCCACACCCCTCACTGTAACACTCTGATATATCCCACACCCCTCACTGTAACACTCTGATATATCCCACACCCCTCACTGTAACACTCTGATATCCCCCACACCCCTCACTGTAACACTCTGATATCCCCCACACCCCTCACTGTAACACTCTGATATACCCCACACCCCTCACTGTAACACTCTGATATACCCCACGCCCCTCACTGTAACACTCTGATATACCCCACACACTTCACTGTAACACTCTGATATACCCCACACCCCTCACTGTGACACTCTGATATATCCCACACCCCTCACTGTAACACTGTGATATATCCCACACCCCTCACTGTAACACTCTGATATACCCCACACCCCTCACTGTAACACTCTGATATACCCCACACCCCTCACTGAAACACTCTGATATACCCCACACCCCTCACTGAAACACTCTGATATACCCCACACCCCTCACTGTAACAAACTGATATATCCCACACCCCTCACTGTAACACTCTGATATACCCCACACCCCTCACTGTAACACTCTGATATACCCCACACCCCTCACTGAAACACTCTGATATACCCCACACCCCTCACTGAAACACTCTGATATACCCCACACCCCTCACTGTGACACTGATATATCCCACACCCCTCACTGTAACACTCTGATATATCCCACAACCCTCACTGTAACACTCTGATATACCCCAGACCCCTCACTGTAACACTCTGATATACCCCAAACCCCTCACTGACACACTCACTTGTGTACATCCCGGCCAATGTTAGGATAGCTCCTTCCTCGTTTGGTCTCCGATGATAGACCATTTCTCCCCCGAGGACCAGGTTGCGCGTGATGCTCTGTAGAAAATGGCCGACCACGATCACTGGAGTGAGAGAGAGAATAGGACACTCAAGCCTCGGGCACAGCTCCATTGAGATATCCCTCCCCGACCTGCGCCAGGACCCAGACCCGCTGATCCCGGTCAGGCGGGCAGTGTCCGGGTATTGGGCCCTGTCCTGTGCCAGGACCCAGAGCCGCTGACCCCGGTCAGGGTATTGGCTCCCGCCGTACCTGATTCGTTGATGATGTCAGGGTTGCCGAGGGTGAAGGTCGCAGTGAAGGAGTCACCTCGATATTCCGAGTCGAACTGCCAGGTGAGAAACTTCTCCTGTTGTGTCTGGGTGAAGGGAGAAGAGGACAATTATTCCCGCTCAGATCCCCCTCAACTCCAATATCCCATCGCCCTAATCCCCCTCCCCTCTAATCCCCCTCCCCTCCAATATCCCCTCGCTTTAATCCCCCTCCCCTCCAATATTCACTCACTTTAATCCCCCTCCCCTCCAATATCCCCTCGCTTTAATCCCCCTCCCCTCCAATATTCACTCACTTTAATCCCCCTCCCCTCCAATATCCCCTCGCTTAAATCCCCCTCCCCTCCAATATCCCCTCGCTTTACCCCCCTCCCCTCCAATATCCCCTCGCTATAATCGCCCTCCCCTCCAAAACCGCCTCATTTTAAACCCCTCCCCTCCAATATCCCTTCGCTCAGATCCCCTTCCCAACTAATATCCCTTCAGACTGAATTCCCTCCTACGCCAATATCCCTCTGCTCGGATCCTCATCCCACTCATTATCCCTCCTCTCCAATATCCCTCCTCACCAATATTCCTCTCCTCCGATCCCCCTCCACTCCGATATCCCTTCACTCTAATCCCCCTCCCCTCTAATCCCCCTCCCCTCTAATCCCCCTCCCCTCTAATCCCGCTCCCCTCTAATCCCGCTCCCCTCTAATCCCACTCCCCTCTAATCCCACTCCCCTCTAATCCCACTCCCCTCTAATCCCACTCCCCTCTAATCCCCCTCCCCTCTAATCCCACTCCCCTCTAATCCCACTCCCCTCTAATCCCCCTCCCTTCCAATCCCCTGTCCCCTCCAATATACCTTCATTCTAATCCCCCTCCCCTCTAATCCCGCTCCCCTCTAATCCCGCTCTCCTCTAATCCCGCTCCCCTCTAATCCCCCTCCCCTCTAATCCCGCTCCCCTCTAATCCCGCTCCCCTCTAATCCCCCTCCCCTCTAATCCCCCTCCCTTCCAATCCCCCCCTCTAATCCCCCTCCCCTCCAATCCCCCTCCCCTCCAATCCCCCTCCCCTCCAATCCCCCTCCCCTCCAATCCCCCTCCCCTCTAATATCCCCTCGCTTCAATCCCCCTCCCCTCCAATATCCCCTCGCTTTAATCCCCCTCCCCTCCAATATCCTCTCGCTTTAATCCCTCTCCCCTCCAATATCTCCTCGCTTTAATCCCCCTCCCCTCCAATATCCCCTCGCTTTAATCCCCCTCCCCTCCAATATCTCCTCGCTTCAATCTCCCTCCCCTCCAATATCCCCTCGCTTTAATCCCCCTCCCCTCCAATATCCTCTCGCTTTAATCCCTCTCCCCTCCAATATCTCCTCGCTTTAATCCCCCTCCCCTCCAATATCCCCTCGCTTTAATCCCCCTCCCCTCCAATATACCCTCGCTTCAATCTCCCTCCCCTCCAATATCCCCTCGCTTTAATCCCCCTCCCCTCCAATATCCCCTCGCTTTAATCCCCCTCCCCTCCAATAGCCCCTCGTTTAATCCCCCTCCCCTCCAATATCCTCTCGTTTAATCCCCCTCCCCTCCAATAGCCCCTCGCTTTAATCCCCCTCCCCTCCAATATCCCCTCGCTTTAATCCCCCTCCCCTCCAATATCCCCTCGCTTTAATCCCCCTCCGCTCCAACATCCCCTCGCTTTAATCCCCCTCCCCTCCAACATCCCCTCGCTTTAATCCCCCTCCCCTCCAACATGCCTCCTGATCCTCCTCCCCTCTGACCCCCACTTCTTCCCCTCCGATCCCCTTCCCCCCGAAGGGGCGTTCTCTCACTGTGGGGGTGGGGGGAAACACAGGGCGTGTGGCAGCGGCAGAGGTATCAGTCCTCAGCACTGGCATTCTCACCCACCAGACCCCCCGAAAGCAAGGCCGATCCTCCCCTCCCCGGCGCGTAGCTGCCAGGGAACAACAAGCCGGGCAGGGGGGGTCGATGTATTATTTAAAGGGGAACAGGTCCGATCTGCTGCTTTGACAGTCGAGGACGAGGGAACCCAGCCAAGAGGCTCGAGCCAGGGAGTTCGGACATGGGCACCACAGGCAGGACGGGCTGCATGGTCCCACACCCGCCTGAAGGTTTGTGTTCAAATGGAGAGAAGCCTGCATGGAGCGGAGCGAGGCCACTTGTGTTGTGCTGGTCAAATGCTTCCACTCAAATTGGGAGGAGTGGCGAATGCCTTGGAACTGAGGGCAGTGGCCCAGCTCCGGCGGCGGTCGGGCACGACGGGCCGAATGCACACCTGAGTGTCCGAGAGGGACCTGAAAAACAAAAGGGGGAGGCGCACTCCCGCAGCGAGGGCTCCAGACCTGAAAAGCGGCTTTGGCACGGATCCTCTCAGCCAGCAGGAGGATGCACTGAGCGTTTAAACTTCCGGAACTGTCCATTTCACCGACCAGGAGGGGGAAATTCTGCGTGGGGAGGAGAAAGGAGAAGTAAGCTCGGAAAGGAGCCAAACCCTTTCCCGTTCACTCCCACCGTCCACAATCCCAATGGACCCAAACCCCTTCCCGTTCACTCCCACTGTCCACAATCCCAATGGACCCAAACCCCTTCCCGTTCACTCCCACTGTACACAATCCCAATGGACCCAAACCCCTTCCCATTCACTCCCACTGTACACAATCCCAATGGACCCAAACCCCTTCCCGTTCACTCCCACTGTCCACAATCCCAATAGACCCAAACCCCTTCCCACTCACTCCCACTGTCCACAATCCCAATGGACCCAAACCCCTTCCCACTCACTCCCACTGTCCACAATCCCAATGGACCCAAACCCCTTCCCGTTCACTCCCACTGTCCACAATCCCAATAGACCCAAACCCCTTCCCATTCACTCCCACTGTCCACAATCCCAATGGACCCAAACCCCTTCCCACTCACTCCCACTGTCCACAATCCCAATGGACCCAAACCCCTTCCCGTTCACTCCCACTGTCCACAATCCCAATAGACCCAAACCCCTTCCCATTCACTCCCACTGTCCACAATCCCAATAGACCCAAACCCCTTCCCATTCACTCCCACTGTCCACAATCCCAATGGACCCAAACCCCTTCCCGTTCACTCCCACTGTCCACAATCCCAATGGACCCAAACCCCTTCTCGTTCACTCCCACTGTCCACAATCCCAATGGACCCAAACCCCTTCCCGTTCACTCCCACTGTACACAATCCCAATGGACCCAAACCCCTTCCCGTTCATTCCCAATGTCCACAATCCCAAAGGACCCAAACCCCTTCCCATTCACTCCCACTGTACACAATCCCAATGGACCCAAACTCCTTCCCATTCACTCCCACTGTCCACAATCCCAATGGACCCAAACCCCTTCCCACTCACTCCCACTGTCCACAATCCCAATGGACCCAAAGCCCTTCCCATTCACTCCCACTGTCCACAATCCCAATGGACCCAAACCCCTTCCCATTCACTCCCACTGTCCACAATCCCAATGGACCCAAACCCCTTCCCATTCACTCCCAATGTCCACAATCCCAATGGACCCAAACCCCTTCCCACTCACTCCCACTGTCCACAATCCCAATGGACCCAAACCCCTTCCCATTCACTCCCACTGTCCACAATCCCAATGGACCCAAACCCCTTCCCATTCACTCCCAATGTCCACAATCCCAATGGACCCAAAACCATTTCCCATTCACTCCCACTGTCCACAATCCCAATGGACCCAAACCCCTTCCCATTCACTCCCAATGTCCACAATCCCAATGGACCCAAACCCATTCCCACTCACTCCCACTGTCCACAATCCCAATGGACCCAAAACCATTTCCCATTCACTACGACTGAGAGTACGAGCTCGAAACATAGAGAGATGGAGACAAAGGAGGGAAATAGAAACAAAGGAGGGAGACAACAGGGTAGAGAGGTTGCAGAGATGGAATGAGCGTCAGAGAGGAAGAGAGAGAAAGCATCCGAGGGAGAGGAAAATAGATGTCGAGGGAGAGACAGAGAGAGAGAGAGACATCTTCATCTGTGCAGAGATGGAGAACCTCACTCCTGGGGCCACAGGAATGAACCACCTGATGGATGGTTCCACGGGAGCCCCAACAATCCATCATCGCTTAGACGTACCTCTGCCGAGGTGGCCTGTTGGGTTCCTGAATATGTCGCATTGAAGTGGTAGTGTGGAGAAGTAGAGCTCATGTGGATGGTGTGAGCAGCCTGGGAAAGAAAAAGACATAAGCCCTGTCAGTTCAAAGCTCAACGTTAAAAAGCAATCAAGATGGTGTCTATACCAGGGGGACTTAATCTGTGCTCACACAGGAGCAAGGCTTTAACCTGTATCTAATCCCGTGCTGTACCTGTCCTGGGAGTGTTTGATGGGGACGGTGTAGAGGGAGATTTACTCTGTATCTAACCCCGTGCTGTACCTGTCCTGGGAGTGTTTGATGGGGACGGTGTAGAGGGAGATTTACACTGTATCTAACCCCGTCCTGTACCTGTCCTGGGAGTGTTTGATGGGGGACGGTGTAGAGGGAGATTTACTCTGTATCTAACCCCGTGCTGTACCTGTCCTGGGAGTGTTTGATGGGGACAGTGTAGAGGGAGATTTACTCTGTATCTAACCCCGTGCTGTACCTGTCCTGGGAGTGTTTGATGGGGGACGGTGTAGAGGGAGATTTACTCTGTATCTAACCCCGTGCTGTACCTGTCCTGGGAGTGTTTGATGGGGACAGTGTAGAGGGAGACACTGACCTGAAAGTGATGACTGAGCTTTTTATTGATGACCAACTTGACACCTTCAATTTGTTGAGGAAAAACATCTATCGGGTTCAGTAAAGGAGATTTCAGAATTAATGTCAGCGAAGACATGTTCCAGAAATAAAATTAGAGCAATTATGTAACCACAAGGCACACAGTCAATCACACAGCCCCCTCCCCTCGGACCCAAACTCCTGCCCCCTCCCCTCGGACCCAAACCCCCGCCCCCTCCACCCCGACCCAAACCCCCGCCCCCTCCCCTCGGACCCAAACCCCCGCCCCCTCCCCTCGGACCCAAACCCCCGCCCCCTCCCCTCGGACCCAAACCCCCGCCCCCTCCCCTCGGACCCAAACCCCCGCCCCCTCCCCTCGGACCCAAACCCCCGCCCCCTCCCCCAGGTCCCAAACCCCCGCCCCCTCCCCCAGGTCCCAAACCCCCGCCCCCTCCCCCAGGTCCCAAACCCCCGCCCCCTCCCCTCGGACCCAAACCCCCGCCCCCTCCCCTCGGACCCAAACCCCCGCCCCCTCTCCCCCCTCTCCCCCCCCTCTCCCTCCCCCCTCTCCCCCCCCCCTCTCCCCCCCCCCTCTCCCCCCTCCCCTCTCCCCCTCCTCCACCCCCCACCCCCTCACCCCCCCCTCCACCACCCCCACCCCTCCCCCCTCCACCACCCCCACCCCTCCCCCCCCTCCACCCCCCTCCCCACCTCGACCCCCCTCCCCACCTCGACCCCCCTCCCCACCTCGACCCCCTCCCCACCTCCACCCCCCTCCCCACCTCCACCCCCCTCCACCCCTCCACCCCCCTCCCACCTCCACCCCCCTCCACCCCTCCACCCCCCTCCACCCCTCCACCCCCCTCCACCCCTCCACCCCCCTCCACCCCTCCACCCCCCTCCCCACCTCGACCCCCCTCCACCCCTCCACCCCCCTCCCCACCTCGACCCCCCTCCCCACCTCGACCCCCCTCCCCACCTCCACCCCCCTCCCCACCTCCACCCCCCTCCACCCCTCCACCCCCCTCCCCACCTCGACCCCCCTCCACCCCTCCACCCCCCTCCCCACCTCCACCCCCCTCCCCACCTCCACCCCCCTCCCCACCTCCACCCCCTCCCCACCTCGACCCCCCTCCACCCCTCCACCCCCCTCCCCACCTCCACCCCCCTCCCCACCTCGACCCCCCTCCCCACCTCGACCCCCCTCCCCACCTCGACCCCTGGCCCCCTCCCCCTCCCCCCACCTAACCCAACCCCTCCGCCCCCCACCCCCACCCCCACCCCCACCCCCACCCCCACCTACCCCAGACTCCTCCCCCTACCGCCCCGCCCCCGCCAACCCCGCCCCGCCCCAGCAGGCCCCGCCCCAGCAGGCCCCGCCCCGCCCCAGCAGGCCCCGCCCAGCCCCAGCAGGCCCCGCCCAGCCCCAGCAGGCCCCGCCCCCCAACTATACCACAGACTCCTCCCCCCACCGCCACGCCCCCGCCAACCCCGCCCCGCCCCACCCGGCCCCGCCCCAGCAGGCCCCGCCCCAGCAGGCCCCGCCCCAGCAGGCCCCGCCCCCGCCAACCCCGCCCCTCCCCACCCGGCCCCGCCCCTCCCCCGCCCCGCCTCTCCCCCGCCCCGCCCCGCCCCCCCCAATGACCCCGCCCTTTAACCTTTGCACCGCCGGTGAAGCCGCTCGAAGCTGCCGGGATTGTGGAGCTGTCGCCGCTCGGCCGCCGCCCGGTTCCCCATGGCCCGGGAGCCGCTACCGTCGACATGGAAATAAAGAGTGGGAGCGGCGGGCGAGCTGTAATTTTTTTTAATTTTCGTTATTTGTTTTTCTTCGTTTGTGGCTTTTTTTAAACCCGGCAACCGCCGCCTACGGGAGCCGCCATCTTGGAGGCTGCGCTGCGCAGGCGCGGCTCCATCAGCCGGCGGCCGGCAGTCGTCTCCACGCGTCGACGTGATGCGCAGGCACCGTCTCGGCTGACACGGAATGACGTAGAGATCCCGCCCCCTCTCCCTGACGTCAACCCCGCCGCCCGGCCCTTTCACGTCCAGACGCACGGACCACCCCCCCCCCCCCCCCTCTCCGGTGACGTCAGACGCCACCTCCTCGTTCCCTGGGCGTCGTGACGCTAAACCCCCGCTTTCCCTCCAGCGTCTGACGGCTCCTCTGCCCCTGACGTCATTTCGTCACCGCGCACTGTCCCTGGCCCCGCCTCCGCCCTACAACAACAAAAACAACAACTGGGATTTAAAGCGGGCTGAGTTATTTCTTTCAAAGGATGTGCAGTGTAATTGTTTTTAAAAGTGAGGTAAAGATGCTTTCATGTTTCCACTGCAGATGAGGATGTGGTGGCTGTCCTGTGTCTCAATCAGTCCCCTCCAAAATTTCAGTCCGCAGACCGTAAATGGTATTTAAAGGGAGGCTCTGCCCCCCTTTCTACACAGCGACCCCGAAACCTTCAGCTTCTCACGCTGAGATTTTTTTATTGATCGTCATCAAAGAAAGTCACCAACCTTCTCCGACACCCCGGACCTTCTGTCACCCTGGATGAACGAAAGGGGCTGTTCGACCCATGAGGCGTCACAGCCCCCATACCGAGGTCACGTCCCTTCCCCCCAAGTGGCACAGAGGATGGCAACTCCTCACCCTACCCCCCAGCCCAACCTCTGCTGACCCCTCACGGAACCGACCACAGAGTCAGCGTTGCCTGGTAGAAAGGTATAAAACATTCAGGGGATTTGAAAGGGTGGATGCTGAGAGTCTGCCCCCCCCCGCCCCAATCCCACCCCCCTCACCGACTGGAAAGTCCGGAAATGGGGGGGTGGGGGGGGGACCCCTCTCAGGATAAGGGGTCGGCCGTTTTCGATTGATAGGAGGAGAATTCTCTTCACTCGCAGGGTTGTGAATCTTTGGGAATTCTCCGCCCCAGAAGGCCGTGGATGCCCCCCGTCGCTGAGGGAACCAGAGGATGGGGAGAGCGGACGGGAAAGCGGAGAGGGGAGGCAGAAGATCAGCCGCAGGCTCGTCCAGGGGCAGGTCCGGCTCGATGGGCCGAAGGGACTCCTCGTGCTCCTATTTTGACATTCTGACTCTCTCCCCCCACACCCCTCCTTCGGGGAACGGGTGGGAAAATGGAGCTGAAGTCCACTGCTGCCCCCTTAACCTGTTCATACTTGCAACCATAGGGCCCTTGCTGGACACACTACAGTTTCTCCTCATCTCAGTCCAAAATGGCCGACCCCTCACCCTGAGTCCCTGTGCCCCGTGTTCTAGATCCCCCCGACCAGAGGAGACAATCTCTCAGCGTCCGCCTCTTATCGAGCGCGTCAATGATTCAATACATTTCGACGTGATCATCTCTCATTCTTCTGAACTCCAAACTCTCCTCATAGGACAATCCCTCTCATCCCAGGAATCAGTCTGGCGAACCCGTTGTTGCTCTCCCTCCAACATCGACGATACCCTCCCTTAGATACAGAACGAAACTGTCCTCAGTGTCCCAGGAGACGTCCCCACCAAAACCCAAACCTTCACTAGCTTTTCTTCGGCTGTTTCTTATTCACTAGTTTACTCTCGACCTGGGGGTTTTATTGGGAGAGGGGGGTTTATCTACCCTCCCTATCTCTGTAACCTCCTCCAGCCCCGACAACCCTCCCTATCTCTGTAACCTCCTCCAGACCCTACAACCCTCCCTATCTCTGTAACCTCCTCCAGCCCCTACAACCCTCCCTATCTCTGTAACCTCCTCCAGCCCCTACAACCCTCCCTATCTCTGTAACCTCCTCCAGCCCCTATGACCCTCCCTATCTCTGTAACCTCCTCCAGTCCCTACGACCCTCTCTATCACTGTAACCTCCTCCAGCCCCCACAACCCTCCCTATCTCTGTAACCTCCTCCAGCCCCTACGACCCTCCCTATCTCTGTAACCTCCTCCAGCCCCTACAACCCTCCCTATCTCTGTAACCTCCTCCAGCCCCTACAACCCTCCCTATCTCTGTAACCTCCTCCAGCCCCAACAACCCTCCATATCCCTGTAACCTCCTCCAACCCCTACAACCCTCCCTATCTCTGTAACCTCCTCCAGCCCCGACAACCCTCCCTATCTCTGTAACCTCCTCCAGCCCCTACAACCCTCCCTATCTCTGTAACCTCCTCCAGCCCCGACAACCCTCCCTATCTCTGTAACCTCCTCCAGCCCCTACAACCCTCCTTATCTCTGTAACCTCCTCCAGCCCCTACAACCCTCCCTATTTCTGTAACCTCCTCCAGCCCCTACAACCCTCCCTATCTCTGTAACCTCCTCCAGCCCCTACAACCCTCCCTATCTCTGTAACCTCCTCCAGCCCCTACAACCCTCCCTATCTCTGTAACCTCCTCCAGCACCTACAACCCTCCCTATCTCTGTAACCTCCTACAGCCCTCCCTATCTCTGTAACCTCCTCCAGCACCTACAACCCTCCCTATCTCTGTAACCTCCTACAACCCTCCCTCTCTCTGTAACCTCCTCCAGCCCCTACAGCCCTCTCTATCTCTGTAACCTCCTTCAGCCCCTACGACCCTCCCTATCTCTGAAACCTCCTCCAGTCCCTACAACCCTCCCTATCTCTGTAACCTACTCCAGCCCCTACAACCCTCCCTATCTCTGTAACCTCCTCCAGCCCCTACAACCCTCCCTATCTCTGTAACCTCCTCCAGTCCCTACGACCCTCTCTATCACTGTAACCTCCTCCAGCCCCAACAACCCTCCCTATCTGTAACCTCCTCCAGCCCCTACAACCCTCCCTATCTCTGTAACCTCCTCCAGCCCCTACAACCCTCCCTATCCCTGTAACCTCCTCCAGCCCCTACAACCCTCCCTATCTCTGTAACCTCCTCCAGCACCTACAACCCTCCCTATCTCTGTAATCTCCTACAACCCTCCCTATCTCTGTAACCTCCTCCAGCCCCTACAACCCTCCCTATCTCTGTAACATCCTCCAGCCCCTACACCCCTCCCTATCTCTGTAACCTCCTCCAGCCCCTACAACCCTCCGAGTTCTCTGCGCTCCTCCAATTCCGGCCTCTTGAGCATCCCCCGATTTCCATCATCCCACCATTGGCGGCCGTGCCTTCAGCTGCCTGGGGCCCTGAGCTCTGGAATTCCCTCCCTGAACCTCTTCATCTCTCCCACTCTCTCTCTCTCTTCCCCCGTCTCTCCTCCCAACAGTAACCAGACTGCAGGACAGGGTATAAAGAAAGAGATAATGGTCACTTGTCAGTCAGGTATAGCAATAACCATGGGGGATTATAGACTGGGAAAATCAGATGGGCAAAGGTAGGCTTGATGAGGAATTCATTGAGTGTTTTTGGGATAGTTTCTTAGAACAGCATGTTCTAGAGCCATCCAGAGGGCAGGCAATACTAGATCTGGTTTTGAGTAACGAGGTAGGGTTAATTGATAACCTCCTAGTGAAGGTAGCAGTGATCATAATATGGTTGAATTTGACATGAAGGTTGAGGGAGAGAAAAGTGGGTCCAACACTAGTGTCTTAAACTTAAATAAGGGAAATTATGGGGGCATGAAAGCAGAGGTAGCTAAAGTGAACTGGCAAATGAGGTTAAGGGACAGGTCAACGGAGGTTCAGTGGTAGTCAGTTAAAGGGACATTTCAGAATACACATAATATATACATTTCGACACGTAAGATAAATTCCAAGGGGAGGGCCCACCTTCCCCAGTAACGAGAAAAGTTAAAGAAGTATCAAACTTAAAAGAGAAAGCATAGACTTACGCCAGGACTGGTGGCAGGACAGAAGATTGGAAAGAATATAAAGAACAGCAAAGAATGACAAAAAGATGACTAAGGAGGTAACAGCACAAGAGAAAGCTAGCTGGAAGTATAAAAATGGATAGTAAGAGTTATATAAATAAGAAACGAGTTTACAAAGTGAGCGTTGGTCCTATAGAGAGTCCATCTGGGGAACTGACAGTGGAAAGTAAGGAGAAGGCGGACGAATCGAACAGGCATTTTGCTTCAGTCTTCACCGCAGAGGACCCAAGTGGCGTCCCAGAAGTAGGTGTCAATCAGGAAATGGAAGGGAGGGAGGAACTCGGGAACAGAGGAGGAGCTGAGTGGTACTGAGCAAAATTGTTGGGACTGCGGGCTGACCAATCCCCAGGTCCGGGTGGACCTCACCCTAAGTTCTTGAGAGACGTGGCCGGTGAGATAGTTGACGCGTTGGTTTTAATTTTCCGAAATTTCCCTAGATTCGGGGAAGGTTCCATTAGGTCCGAAAATAGCGAACGCAAGTCCCTTTATTCGAAAAGGGAGGGAGACGGAAAGCAGGAAGCTCCAGGCCAGTCGGCCTAACGTCTGTCATCGGGAAAACGCTGGAAGCTATTGTTAAAGACGTTATAGCAGGGGGGGCGTAGAAAAATTCAAGGCAATTCAGGCAGAGTCAGCGTGGTCTTGTGAAAGGGAAATCACGTTTAATCAATTTATTGGGGTCCTTTGCAGGAGTGACATGCGCAGTGGATAAAGGGGAACCGGTAGATGTGCTGTACTTAGATTTCCAGAAGGCATCCGATATCAATGACTTGGATGAAAGGGACTGAAGGAATGCTGACTAAATTTGCTGATGACGCAAAGAGAGGTAGGAGAGTAGGTTGTCAAGAGGACGTAAGGAGGCTAGAAAGTGACATAGTTCGGCTAAGCGCGTGGACAAAGATCCGGCAGATGGATTATAATGTGGACAAAGGTGATATTGTCCATTTCGGCAGGATGAATAAAAAAGAAGCTTATTATCTAAGTGGTGAGAGGTTGCAGAGCTCTGAGGTGCAGAGGGATCTGGGTGTCCTAGTGCATGAATCACAAAAGGTTAGTATGCAGGTACAGCAGGTGATTAGGGAAGTGAATCGAATGTTATTTATTGTGAGGCGGAATTGAATAGAGAAGTGGGGAGGTTCTGCTTCAGTTGTACAGGACACTGGTGAGACCACATCTGGAGCGCTGTGTACAGTATTGGTCTCCTTATTTAAGGAAGGATGTAAATGTGTTGGAAGCAGTTCAGAGAAGGTTTACCAGACTAACACCAGGAATGCGCGGCCTGTTTTATGAGGGAAGGTCGGACAGGTTAGGCTTGTACCCGCTGGAGTTTGGAAGAGTGAGAGGCGACTCGATCGAAACCTTTAAGATCCTGAGGGGGTTTTTGACCGGGTGGATGTGGAGAGGATGTTTCCTCTTGTGGGAGAATCTAGAACTCGGGGGGCGGGGGTCACTGTTTAAAAATAAGGGGGTCGCCCATTTAGGACGGAGATGAGGGGAAATGTTTTCTCTCCGAGGGGGGTGAGACTTTGGAAATCTCTCCCTCAGAAGGCGATGGGAGCAGAGTCTCTGGATATTTTTAAGACAGAGGTGGATAGATTCTTGGTTAACAAGGGGGGGGTGAAAGGTATCGGGGGGCGGGGGGGCGACGGGAATGTGGGGTTGAGGTGACCATCGGATCAGCCACGATATTATACAATGGGAGAGCAGACTCGAGGGGCCGAGTGGCCCACTCCTACTCCGAATTGGGATGTTGCTATGGTAACCCCTCATTTGTTTCAGTGTGAAAATGACATTCGATAACGCGCCTGTGAAACATGTTGGTTGGTTTTAAACCAAACAAAGGCGCTATTTAAATGCAGAGTGTTGTTGCTTCAGCTGCGCACAGTGAGGAAGCGACCACTTGGGAATGACATGGGAGCCAGAGTTCAGGCAATCCCGGGGCTGGTCAGCACATTTCCTTCCCTACTGAGCCTCGGTGACAATATCACTGCAGGAGTTCCTCAGGGTAGTGTCCTCGGTCCAACCATCTTCAGCTGCTTCATCAATCACCTTCCTTCCATCGTAAGGTCAGAAGTGGGGATGTTCGCTGATGGTTGCACAATGTTCAGCACCATTCGCGACTCCTCAGATACTGAGGCTGTCCATGTCCAAATGCAGCAAGACCTGGACAATATCCAGGCTTGGGCTGACAAGTGGTAAGTAACATTCGTGCCACACAAGTGCCAGGCAATGACCACCTCCAACAAGAGAGAATCCAACCATCGCCCCCTTGACATTCAATGGGCATCACCATCACTGAATCCCCCACTATCAACATCCTGGGGGGTTACCATTGACCAGAAACTGAACTGGGACCAGCCATATAAATACTGTGGCTACAAGAGCAGGTCAGAGGCTGGGGATCCTGCGGAGAGTAACTCACCTCCTGACTCCCCCAAAGTCTGTCCACCACCTACAAGGCACAAGTCAGGAGTGTGATGGAATACTCCTCACTTGCCTGGATGAGTGCAGCTCCCACAACACTCAAGAAGCTCGACACCGTCCAGGGCAAAGCAGCCCCGCTCGATTGGCACCCCATCCACAAACATTCACTCCCTCCACCACCGACGCACAGTAGCAGCAGTGTGTGTACCATCTACCAGATGCACTGCAGCAACTCACCAAGGCTCCTTCGACAGCACCTTCCAAACCCACGACCACTACCATCTAGAAGGACAAGGGCAGCAGACAGATGGGAACCACCACCACCTGGAAGTTCCCCTCCAAGTCACTCACCATCCTGACTTGGAAATATATCGGCCGTTCCTTCACTGTCGCTGGGTCCAAATCCTGGAACTCCCTCCCTAACAGCACGGTGGGTGTACCTACACCACAGGGACTGCAGCGGCTCAAGAAGGCAGCTCACACCCACCTTCTCAAGGGGCAATTAGAGATGGGTAAGAAATGCTGGGCCAGCCAGTGAAGCCCCACACCCCGTGGATGAATAATAAAAAAAGCAGATTCTCATCACTTGCAGACATTTCACAGAATTCAAACCCCAATCTGAGCGTTTTCAGCTCAGAGGCTTTCACTGAAATCTGGGTTAGGTGCTGAGCCTGTCACTGAAACACTCAGATGGATGTCCCCAGCGACACTGAGAGAAAGACCAAGGGGCTCCTGCAGCACAACGACCAAGAGCTGTGTCCACAAACACTGAATCAAACCGAAAGGGGGGAATCAAACATCATCAGGATAGTCACACAAAACACAGAGAACCAACAAGGGAAGAGACACAGGGCGTGAGAGTAATGTCCGAGGGTCAGTACTGAGGAAGTGCTACACTGTCGAAGGGTCAGTCTTGAGGGAGTGCTGCACTGTCGGAGGGTCAGTACTGAGGGAGTGCTGCACTGTCGGAGGGTCAGTACTGAGGGAGATCTGCACTGTCGGAGGTTCAGTACTGACGGAGTGCTGCACTGTCCGAGTGTCAGTACTGAAGGAGCGCTGCACTGTCGGAGGGTCAGTACTGAGGGAGTGCTGCATTGTCCGAGTGTCAGTACTGAGGGAGTGCTGCACTGTCCGAGTTTCAGTACTGAGGGAGTGCTGCACTGTCCGAGTTTCAGTACTGAAGGAGTGCCGCACTGTCCGAGTGTCAGTACTGAGGGAGTGCTGCACTCTCCGAGTGTCAGTACTGAGGGAGTGCTGCACTGTCTGTGGGTCAGTACTGAGGGAGTGCCGCACTGTCCGAGTGTCAGTACTGAGGGAGTGCCGCACTGTCCGAGTGTCAGTACTGAGGGAGTGCTGCACTCTCCGAGTGTCAGTACTGAGGGAGTGCTGCACTGTCTGTGGGTCAGTACTGAGGGAGTGCTGCACTGTCCGAGTTTCAGTACTGAAGGAGTGCCGCACTGTCCGAGTGTCAGTACTGAGGGAGTGCTGCACTCTCCGAGTGTCAGTACTGAGGGAGTGCTGCACTGTCTGTGGGTCAGTACTGAGGGAGTGCCACACTGTCCGAGTGTCAGTACTGAGGGAGTGCCGCACTGTCCGAGTTTCAGTACTGAGGGAGTGCCGCACTGTCCGAGTGTCAGTACTGAGAGAGTGCCGCACTGTCCGAGTTTCAGTACTGAGGGAGTGCCGCACTGTCCGAGTGTCAGTACTGAGGGAGTGCAGCACTGTCGGAGGATCAGTACTGAGGGAGTGCTGCACTGTCGGTGGATCAGTACTGAGGGAGTGCTGCACTTTTGGAGGGTCAGTACTGAGGGAGTGCTGCACTGTCCGAGTGTCAGTACTGAGGGAGTGCTGCACTGTCGGAGGGTCAGTACTGAGGGAGTGCTGCACTGTCCGAGTGTCAGTACTAAGGGAGTGCCGCACTGTCCGAATGTCAGTACTGAGGGAGTGCCGCACTGTCGGAGGGACAGTACTGAGGGAGTGCTGCACTGTCCGAGTGTCAGTACTAAGGGAGTGCCGCACTGTCCGAATGTCAGTACTGAGGGAGTGCTGCACTGTCGGAGGGTCAGTACTGAGGGAGTGCTGCACTGTCGGAGGGTCAGTACTGAGGGAGTGCTGCACTGTCAAAGGGTCAGTACTGAGGGAGTGCCTCACAGTCAGAGGGTCAGTACTGAGGGAGTGCTGCACAGTCCGAGGGTCAGTAATGAGTGAGTGCTGCACTGTCCGAGTGTCAGTACTGAGGGAGTGCTGCACTGTCCGAGTGTCAGTACTGAGGGAGTGCTGCACTGTCGGAGGGTCAGTACTGAGGGAGTGCTGCACTGTCGGAGGGACAGTACTGAGGGAGTGCTGCACTGTCCGAGTGTCAGTACGGAGGAAGTGCTGCACTGTTGGAGGGTCAGTACTGAGGGAGTGCTGCACTGTCGGAGGGTCAGTACTGAGGGAGCGCTGCACTGTCAGAGGGTCAGTACTGAGGGAGTGCTGCACTGTCCGAGGGTCAGTACTGAGGGAGTGCTGCACTGTCCGAGTTTCAGTACTGAGGGAGTGCTGCACTGTCGGAGGGACAGTACTGAGGGAGTGCTGCACTGTCCGAGTTTCAGTACTGAGGGAGTGCTGCACTGTCCGAGTTTCAGTACTGAGGGAGTGCTGCACGGTCGGAAGGACAGTACTGAGGGAGTGCTGCACTGTCAGAGGGTCAGTACTGAGGGAGTGCTGCAATGTCAGAGGGTCTGTACTGAGGGAGTGCTGCACTGTCGGAGGGTCAGTACTGAGGGAGCGCAGCACTGTCATGGGGTCAGTACTGAGGGTGTGCTGCACTGTCAGAGGGTCAGTACTGAGGGAGTGCTGCACTGTCAGAGGGTCAGTACTGAGGGAGTGCTGCACTGTCAGAGGGTCAGTACTGAGGGAGTGCTGTACTGTCGGAGGGTCATTACTGAGGGAGTGCTGCACTGTCAGAGGGTCAGTACTGAGGGAGAGCTGCACTGTCGGAAGGTCAGTACTGAGGGAGTGCTGTACTGTCGGAGGGTCAGTACTGAGGGGGTGCTGCACTGTCAGAGGGTCAGTACTGAGGGAGTGCAGCCCAGTCGGTTGGTCTATACTGAGGGAGTGCTGCACTGTCGGAGGGTCAGTTCTGGGGAGTGCTGCACTGTCGGAGGGTCAGTACTGAGCGAGTGCTGCATTGTCGGAGGGTCAGTACTGAGGGAGTGCTGCACTGTCGGAGGTTCAGTACTTAGGTAGTGCTGCACTGTCGGAGGGTCAGTACTGAGGGAGTGCTGCACTGTCCGATTGTCAGTACTGACGGAGTTCTGCACTGTCCAAGTGTCATTACTGAGGTAATGCTGTACTGTAGGAGGGTCAGTACTGAGGGAGTGCTGCACTGTCGGAGTGTCAGTACTGAGGGAGTGCTGCACTGTCCGGTTGTCAGTACTGACGGAGTTCTGCACTGTCCAAGTGTCAGTACTGAGGTAATGCTGTACTGTAGGAGGCTCAGTACTGAGGGAGTGCTGCACTGTCGGAGCGTCAGTACTGAGGGAGTGCTGCACTGTAGGAGGGTCAGTACTGAAGGAGTGCTGCACTGTCGGAGGGTCAGTTCTGAGGGAGTGCTGCACTGTCCGAGTGTCAGTACTGAGGGAGTGCTGCACTGTCGGAGGGTCAGTACTGAGGGAGTGCCGCACTGTCGGAGGGTCAGTACTGAGGGAGTGCTGCACTGTTGGAGGGTCAGTACTGAGGGAGTGCTGCACCGTCAGATGGTCAGTACTGAGGGAGGGCTGCACTGTCCGATTGTCAGTACTGACGGAGTTCTGCACTGTCCAAGTGTCAGTACTGAGGTAATGCTGTACTGTAGGAGGGTCAGTACTGAGGGAGTGCTGCACTGTAGGAGGGTCAGTACTGAGGGAGTGCTGCACTGTAGATGGTCAGTACTGAGAGAGTGCCGCACTGTCGTAGTGTCAGTACTGAGGGAGTGCTGCACTGTCGTAGTGTCAGTACTGAGGGAGTGCTGCACTGTCGTAGTGTCAGTACTGAGTGAGTGCTGCACTGTCGTAGTGTCAGTACTGAGGGAGTGCTGCACTGTCATGGGGTCAGTACTGAGGGAGTGCTGCATTGTCAGAGGGTCAGTACTGAGGGAATGCTGCACCGTCGGAGGATCAGTACTGAGGGAGTGTAGCACTGTCGGAGAGTCAGTACTGAGGGAGTGCTGCAATGTCGGAGGGCCAGTGCTGAGGGAGTGCTGCACTGTTGGAGGGTCAGGACTGAGGGATTGCTGCACTGTCGGTTGGGCAGTACTGAGGGAGTGCTGCACTGTCGGAGGGTCAGTTTTGAGGTAGTTCTGCACTGTCGGAGGGTGAGTACTGGTGGAGGGCTGAAATGTCGGAGGGTCAGTACTGAGCGCGTACTGCACTGTCGGAGGGTCAGTACTGAGGGTGTGCTGCACTGTCAGAGTGCCAGTACTGAGGGAATGCTGCACTGTCGGAGGGTCAGTACTGAGGGCGTGCGCAATGTTGGATGGTCAGTACTGAGGGAGTCCCGCACTGTCAGAGGGTCAGTACTGAGGGAGTCCCGCACTGTCAGAGGGTCAGTACTGAGGGAGTGCCGCACTGTCGGAGGTTCAGTACTGAGGGAGTCCCGCACTGTTGGAGGTTCGGTACTGAGGGAGTGCTGCACTGTCGGAGTGTCAGTTTTGAGGCAATGCTGCACTGTCGGAGGGTCATTACTGATGGAGTGCTGCACTGTCGGAGGGTCAGTGCTGAGGGAGTGCTGCACTGTCGGAGGGTCAGTACTGAGGGAGTGCTGCAGTGTCAGAGGGTCAGCACTGAGGGAGTGCTGCACTGTCGGAGGGTCAGTACTGAGGGAGTGCTGCACTGTCGGAGGGTCAGTACTGAGGGAGTGCTGCACTGTCAGAGGGTCAGTTCTGGGGAGTGCTGCACTGTCGGAGGGTCAGTACTGAGCGAGTGCTGCATTGTCGGAGGGTCAGTACTGAGGGAGTGCTGCACTGTCGGAGGGTCAGTACTGAGGCAGTGCTGCACTGTCGGAGTGTCAGTACTGAGGGAGTGCTGCACTGTCAGAGGGTCTGTACTGAGGGGGTGCTGCACTGTCGGAGGTCAGTACTGAGGGAGCGCTGCACTATCAGAGGGTCAGTTCTGGGGAGTACTGCACTGTCGGAGGGTCAGTACTGAGCGAGTGCTGCATTGTCGGAGGGTCAGTACTGAGGGAGTGCTGCACTGTCCAAGGTTCAGTACTTAGGTAGTGCTTCACTGTCGGAGGGTCAGTACTGAGGGAGTGCTGCACTGTCGGAGGGTCAGTACTGAGGGAGTGCTACACTGTTGGATGGTTAGTACTGAGGGAGTGCTGCACTGTCGGAGGGTCATTACTGAGGGAGCGCTGCACTGTCGGAGGGTCATTAATGAGGGATTGCTGCACTGTAGGAGTGTCAGTCCTGAGGGAGTGCTGCACTGTCGGAGCGTCATTACTGAGGGAGCGCTGCACTGTCGGAGGGTCAGTACTGAGGGAGCGCTGCACTGTCGGATGGTCAGTACTGAGGTAGTGCTGCACTGTCGGAGGGTCTGTACTGAGGGAGTGCTTCACTGTCCTAGGGTCAGTACTGAGGGAATGATGCACTGTTAGAGGGTCAGTACTGAGGAAGTGCTGCACTGTCAGAGTGTCAGTACTGAGGGAGTGCTGCACTGTCGGAGTGTCAGTACTGAGGGAGTGCTGCACCGTCAGATGGTCAGGACTGAGGGAGAGCTACACTGTCGGAGGGTCAGTACTGAGGGAGTGCTGCACTGTCGGAGCGTCAGTACTGAGGGAGTGCCGCACTGTCGGAGGGTCAGTACTGAGGGAGTGCTGCACTGTTGTAGGGTCAGTACTGAGGGAGCACTGCAGTATAGGAGGGTCAGTACTGAGGGAGCGCTGCACTGTCCGAGTGTCAGTACTGAGGGAGTGCTGCACTGTCGGTGCGTCAGTACTGAGGGAGTGCTGCACTGTCTGAGTGTCAGTACTGAGGGAGTGCTGCACTGTCGGAGGGTCAGTACTGAGGGAGTGCTGCAGTGTCAGAGGGTCAGCACTGAGGGAGTGCTGCACTGTCGGAGGGTCAGTACTGAGGGAGTGCTGCACTGTAGGAGGGTCAGTACTGAGGGAGTGCTGCACTGTCAGAGGGTCTGTCATGAGGGGGTGTTGCACTGTCAGAGTGTCAGTACTGAGGGAGTGCTGCACTGTTGTAGGGTCAGTACTGAGGGAGCGCTGCACTATAGGAGGGTCAGTACTGAGGGAGCGCTGCACTGTCCGAGTGTCAGTACTGAGGGAGTGCTGCACTGTCGGTGCGTCAGTACTGAGGGAGTGCTGCACTGTCTGAGTGTCAGTACTGAGGGAGTGCTGCAGTGTCAGAGGGTCAGCACTGAGGGAGTGCTGCACTGTCGGAGGGTCAGTACTGAGGGAGTGCTGCACTGTCGGAGGGTCAGTACTGAGGGAGTGCTGCACTGTCGGAGGGTCAGTACTGAGGGAGTGCTGCAGTGTCAGAGGGTCAGCACTGAGGGAGTGCTGCACTGTCGGAGGGTCAGTACTGAGGGAGTGCTGCACTGTAGGAGGGTCAGTACTGAGGGAGTGCTGCACTGTCAGAGGGTCTGTCATGAGGGGGTGTTGCACTGTCAGAATGTCAGTACTGAGGGAGTGCTGCACTGTCAGAGGGTCAGTTCTGGGGAGTGCTGCACTGTCGGAGGGTCAGTACTGAGCGAGTGCTGCATTGTCGGAGGGTCAGTACTGAGGGAGTGCTGCACTGTCGGAGGGTCAGTACTGAGGCAGTTCTGCACTGTCGGAGGGTCAGTACTGAGGGAGTGCTGCACTGTCAGAGGGTCTGTACTGAGGGGGTGCTGCACTGTCGGAGGGTCAGTACTGAGGGAGCGCTGCACTGTCAGAGGGTCAGTTCTGGGGAGTGCTGCACTGTCGGAGGGTCAGTACTGAGCGAGTGCTGCATTGTCGGAGGGTCAGTACTGAGGGAGTGCTGCACTGTCCGAGGTTCAGTACTTAGGTACTGCTGCACTGTCGGAGGGTCAGTACTGAGGGAGTGCTGCACTGTCGGAGGGTCAGTACTGAGGGAGTGCTACACTGTCGGATGGTTAGTACTGAGGGAGTGCTGCACTGTCGGAGGGTCATTACTGAGGTAGCGCTGCACTGTCGGAGGGTCATTACTGAGGGATCGCTGCACTGTCGGAAGGTCAGTACTGAGCGAGTGCTGCACTGTCCGAGTGTCAGTACTGAGGGAGTGCTGCACTGTCGGAGCGTCATTACTGAGGGAGCGCTGCACTGTAGGAGGGTCAGTACTGAGGGAGTGCCGCACTGTCCGAATGTCAGTACTGAGGGAGTGCCGCACTGTCCGAGGGTCAGTACTGAGGGAGTGCTGCACTGTCGGAGAGTCAGTACTGAGGTAGTGCTGCTCTGTCGGAGGGTCAGTACTGAGGGTGTGCTTCACTGTCCTAGGGTCAGTACTGAGGGAATGATGCACTGTTAGAGGGTCAGTACTGAGGGAGTGCTGCAATGTCGGAGTGTCAGTACTGAGGGAGTGCTGCACCGTCAGAGGGTCAGTACTGAGGGAGAGCTACACTGTCGGAGGGTCAGTACTGAGGGAGTGCTGCACTGTCGGAGCGTCAGTACTGAGGGAGTGCTGCACTGTCGGAGGGTCAGTACTGAGGGAGTGCTGCACTGTCCAAGTGTCAGTACTGAGGGAGTGCCGCACTGTCGGAGGGTCAGTACTGAGGGAGTGCTGCACTGTCCGAATGTCAGTACTGAGGTAATGCTGTACTGTAGGAGGGTCAGTACTGCGGGAGTGCTGCGCTGGCCGAGGGTCAGTACTGAGGCAGTGCTGCACTGTCGGAGGGTCAGTACTGAGGGAATGATGCACTGTTAGAGGGTCAGTACTGAGGGAGTGCTGCACTTTCGGAGGGTCAGTACTGAGGGATTGCTGCACTGTCGGAGGGTCAGTACTGAGGGAGTGCTGCACTGTCGGAGTGTTAGTACTGAGGGAGTGCTGCACCGTCAGATGGTCAGTACTGAGGGAGGGCTGCACTGTCCGATTGTCAGTACTGAGGTAATGCTGTACTGTAAGAGGGTCAGCACTGAGGGAGTGCTGCACTGTCGGAGCTTCCGTACTGAGGGAGTGCTGCACTGTAGGAGGGTCAGTACTGAGGGAGTGCTGCACTGTCCGAGGGTCAGTTCTGAGGGAGTGCTGCACTGTCCGAGTGTCAGTACTGAGGGAGTGCTCCACTGTCCGAGTGTCAGTACTGAGGGAGTGCAGCACTGTCGGAGGGTCAGTACTGAGGGAGTGCCGCACTGTCGGAGGGTCAGTACTGAGGGAGTGCTGCACTGTTGGAGGGTCAGTACTGAGGGAGTGCTGCACCGTCAGATGGTCAGTACTGAGGGAGGGCTGCACTGTCCGATTGTCAGTACTGACGGAGTTCTGCACTGTCCAAGTGTCAGTACTGAGGTAATGCTGTACTGTAGGAGGGTCAGTACTGAGGGAGTGCTGCACTGTAGGAGGGTCAGTACTGAGGGAGTGCTGCACTGTCAGAGGGTCTGTACTGAGGGGGTGCTGCACTGTCGGAGGGTCAGTACTGAGGGAGCGCTGCACTGTCAGAGGGTCAGTTCTGGGGAGTGCTGCACTGTCGGAGGGTCAGTACTGAGCGAGTGCTGCATTGTCGGTGGGTCAGTACTGAGGGAGTGCTGCACTGTCCGAGGTTCAGTACTTAGGTAGTGCTGCACTGTCGGAGGGTCAGTACTGAGGGAGTGCTGCACTGTCGGAGGGTCAGTACTGAGGGAGTGCTACACTGTTTGATGGTTAGTACTGAGGGAGTGCTGCACTGTCGGAGGATCATTACTGAGGGAGTGCTGCACTGTCGGAGGGTCATTACTGAGGGATCGCTGCACTGTCCGAGTGTCAGTACTGAGGGAGTGCTGCACTGTCGGAGCGTCATTACTGAGGGAGCGCTGCACTGTAGGAGGGTCAGTACTGAGGGAGTGCCGCACTGTCCGAATGTCAGTACTGAGGGAGTGCTGCACTGTCCGAGGGTCAGTACTGAGGGAGTGCTGCACTGTCGGAGAGTCAGTACTGAGGTAGTGCTGCTCTGTCGGAGGGTCAGTACTGAGGGTGTGCTTCACTGTCTAGGGTCAGTACTGAGGGAATGATGCACTGTTGGAGGGTCAGTACTGAGGGAGTGCTGCTTTGTCGGAGTGTCAGTACTGAGGGAGTGCTGCACCGTCAGAGGGTCAGTACTGAGGGAGAGCTACACTGTCGGAGGGTCAGTACTGAGGGAGTGCTGCACTGTCGGAGCGTCAGTACTGAGGGAGTGCCGCACTGTCGGAGGGTCAGTACTGAGGGAGTGCTGCACTGTCCAAGTGTCAGTACTGAGGGAGTGCCGCACTGTCGGAGGGTCAGTACTGAGGGAGTGCTGCACTGTCCGAATGTCAGTACTGAGGTAATGCTGTACTGTAGGAGGGTCAGTACTGCGGGAGTGCTGCGCTGGCCGAGGGTCAGTACTGAGGCAGTGCTGCACTGTCGGAGGGTCAGTACTGCGGGAATGATGCACTGTTAGAGGGTCAGTACTGAGGGAGTGCTGCACTTTCGGAGGGTCAGTACTGAGGGATTGCTGCACTGTCGGAGGGTCAGTTCTGAGGGAGTGCTGCACTGTCGCAGTGTTAGTACTGAGGGAGTGCTGCACCGTCAGATGGTCAGTACTGAGGGAGGGATGCACTGTCCGATTGTCAGTACTGAGGGAGTTCTGCACTGTCCAAGTGTCAGTACTGAGGTAATGCTGTACTGTAGGAGGGTCAGTACTGAGGGAGTGCTGCACTGTCGGAGCGTCCGTACTGAGGGAGTGCTGCACTGTAGGAGGGTCAGTACTGAGGGAGTGCTGCACTGTCCGAGGGTCAGTTCTGAGGGAGTGCTGCACTGTCCGAGTGTCAGTACTGAGGGAGTGCTCCACTGTCCGAGTGTCAGTACTGAGTGAGTGCAGCACTGTCGGAGGGTCAGTACTGAGGGAGTGCCGCACTGTCGGAGGGTCAGTACTGAGGGAGTGCTGCACTGTTGGAGGGTCAGTACTGAGGGAGTGCTGCACCGTCAGATGGTCAGTACTGAGGGAGGGCTGCACTGTCCGATTGTCAGTACTGACGAGGTTCTGCACTGTCCAAGTGTCAGTACTGAGGTAATGCTGTACTGTAGGAGGGTCAGTACTGAGGGAGTGCTGCACTGTCGGAGCGTCAGTACTGAGGGAGTGCTGCACTGTTGGAGGGTCAGTACTGAGGGAGTGCTGCACTGTCGGAGGGTCAGTACTGAGGGAGTGCTGCACTGTAGATGGTCAGTACTGAGAGAGTGCCGCACTGTCGTAGTGTCAGTACTGAGGGAGTGCTGCACTGTCGGAGGGTCAGTTTTGAGGTAGTTCTGCACTGTCGGAGGGTGAGTACTGGTGGAGGGCTGAACTGTCGGAGCGTCAGTACTGAGCGCGTACTGCACTGTCGGAGGGTCAGTACTGTGGGTGTGCTGCACTGTCAGAGCGCCAGTACTGAGCGAGTGCTGCATTGTCGGTGGGTCAGTACTGAGGGAGCGCTGCACTGTCGGAGGGTCAGTACTGAGGGAGCGCCGCACTGTCGGAGGGTCAGTACTGACGGAGTGCTGCACTGTGGGAGGGTCAGTACTGAGGGAGTGCTGCACTGTCGGAGGGTCAGTACTGAGGCAGTGCTGCACTGTCGGCGGGTCAGTACTGAGGGAGTGCTGCACTGTCAGAGGGTCTGTACTGAGGGGGTGCTGCACTGTCGGAGGGTCAGTACTGAGGGAGCGCTGCACTGTCGGAGGGTCAGTTCCGGGGAGTACTGCACTGTCGGAGGGTCAGTCCTGAGGGAGTGCTGCACTGTCGGAGGGTCAGTACTGAGGGAGTGCTGCACTGTTGGAGGGTCAGTACTGAGGGAGTGCTGCACCGTCAGATGGTCAGTACTGAGGGAGTGCTGCACTGTCCGATTGTCAGTACTGACGGAGTTCTGCACTGTCCAAGTGTCAGTACTGAGGTAATGCTGTACTGTAGGAGGGTCAGTACTGAGGGAGTGCTGGACTGTCGGAGCGTCAGTACTGAGGGAGTGCTGCACTGTAGGAGGGTCAGTACTGAGGGAGTGCTGCACTGTAGGAGGGTCAGTACTGATGGAGTGCTGCACTGTCGGAGGGTCAGTACTGAGGGAGTGCTGCACTGTCAGAGGGTCAGTACTGAGGGAGTGCTGCACTGTAGATGGTCAGTACTGAGAGAGTGCCGCACTGTCGTTGTGTCAGTACTGAGGGAGTGCTGCACTGTCGGAGGGTCAGTACTGAGGGAGTGCTGCACTGTCGGATGGTCAGTACTGAGGGAGTGCTGCACTGTCATGGGGTCAGTACTGAGCTAGTGCTGCATTGTCAGAGGGTCAGTACTGAGCGAGTGCTGCACTGTCGGAGGGTCAGTACTGAGGGAGTTCTGCACCGTCGGAGGATCAGTACTGAGGGAGTGTAGCACTGTCGGAGAGTCAGTACTGAGGGAGTGCTGCACTGTTGGAGGGTCAGGACTGAGGGATTGCTGCACTGTCGGTTGGGCAGTACTGAGGGAGTGCTGCACTGTCGGAGGGTCAGTTATGAGGTAGTTCTGCACTGTCGGAGGGTGAGTACTGGTGGAGGGCTGAACTGTCGGAGGGTCAGTACTGAGTGCGTACTGCACTGTCGGAGGGTCAGTACTGAGGGTGTGCTGCACTGTCAGAGTGCCAGTACTGAGGGAATGCTGCACTGTCGGAGGGTCAGTACTGAGGGAGTGCTGAACTGTAGGAGGGTCAGTACTGAGGGAGTGCTGCACTGTAGGAGGGTCAGTACTGAGGGAGTGCTGCACTGTAGATGGTCAGTACTGAGAGAGTGCCGCACTGTCGTAGTGTCAGTACTGAGGGAGTGCTGCACTGTCGGAGGGTCAGTACTGAGGGAGTGCGCACTTTTGGATGGTCAGTACTGAGGGAGTCCCGCACTGTCAGAGGGTCAGTACTGAGGGAGTCCCGCACTGTCAGAGGGTCAGTACTGAGGGAGTGCCGCACTGTCGGAGGTTCAGTACTGAGGGAGTCCCGCACTGTTGGAGGTTCGGTACTGAGGGAGTGCTGCACTGTCGGAGTGTCAGTTTTGAGGCAATGCTGCACTGTCGGAGCGTCATTACTGATGGAGTGCTGCACTGTCGGAGGGTCAGTGCTGAGGGAGTGCTGCACTCTTGGAGGGTCAGTACTGAGGGAGTGATACACTGTCGGAGGGTCAGTACTGAGGGAGCGTTGCACTGTCGGTGAGTCAGTAATGATGGAGTGCTGCACTGTCAGAGGATCAGTACTGAGGGAGTGCTGCACTGTCAGATGGTCAGTACTGATGGAGTGCCGCACTTCGGAGGGTCAGTGCTGAGGGAGTGCTGCACTGTTGGAGGGTCAGTGCTGAGGGAGTGCTGCACTCTTAGATGGTCAGTACTGAGGGAGTGCTGCACTGTCAGAGGGTCAGTACTGAGGGAGTGCTGCACTGTCAGAGGGTCAGTACTGAGGGAGCGCTGCACTGTCAGATGGTCAGTACTGAGGGAGTGCTGCACTGTCGGAGGGTCAGTACTGAGGGAGTGCTGCACTGTCAGAGGGTCAGTACTGAGGGAGTGCTGCACTGTCGGAGGGTCAGTACTGAGGGAGTGCTGCACTGTCAGAGGGTCAGTACTGAGGGAGTGCTGCACTGTCGGAGGGTCAGAACTGAGGGGGTGCTGCACTGTCGGAGGGTCAGTACTGAGGGAGTGCTGCACTGTCGGAGGGTCAGAACTGAGGGGGTGCTGCACTGTCGGAGTGTCAGTACTGAAGGGGTGCTGCACTGTCGGAGGGTCAGTCCTGAGGGAGTGCTGCACTGTCGGAGGGTCAATACTGAGGGAGTGCTGCACTGTCGGAGGGTCAGTACTGAGGGAGTGCTGCACTGCCAGAGGGTCATTACTGAGGGAGTGCTGCACTGTCGGATGGTCAGTACTGAGGGAGTGCTGCACTGTCGGAGGGTCAGTACTGAGGGAGTGCTGCACTGTCTGAGGGTCAGTACTGAGGGAGCGCTGCACTGTCAGAGGGTCAGTACTGAGGGAGTGCTGCACTGTAGGAGGGTCAGTACTGAGGGAGTGCTGCACTGTAGGAGGGTCAGTACTGAGGGAGCGCTGCACTGTCGGAGGGTCAGTACTGAGGGAGCGCTACACTGTCGGAGGGTCAGTACTGAGGGAGTGCTGCACCGTCGGAGTGTCAGTACTGGGGGAGTGCTGCACTGTCGGAGGGTCAGCACTGAGCGAGTGCCGCACTGTCAGAGGGTCAGTACTGAGGGAGTGCTGCACTGTCGGAGGGTCAGTACTGAGGGTGTGCTGCACTGTCGGAGGGTCAGTACTGAGGGAGTGCTGAACTGTAGGAGGGTCCGTACTGAGGGAGTGCTGCACTGTCGTTGGGTCAGTACTGAGGGAGTGCTGCACTGTAGATGGTCAGTACTGAGGGAGTGCTGCACTGTCGGAGGGTCAGTACTGAGGGAGTGCTGTACTGTCGGATGGTCAGTACTGAGGGAGTGCTACACTGTCATGGGGTCAGTACTGAGCTAGTGCTGCATTGTCAGAGGGTCAGTAGTGAGGGAATGCTGCACCGCCGGAGGATCAGTACTGAGGGAGTGTAGCACTGTCGGAGAGTCAGTACTGAGGGAGTGCTGCACTGTTGGAGGGTCAGTACTGAGGGAGTGCTGCACTGTCGGAGGGTCAGTACTGAGGGAGTGCTACACTGTTGGATGGTTAGTACTGAGGGAGTGCTGCACTGTCGGAGGGTCAGTACTGAGGGAGTGCTGCACTGTCCAAGGTTCAGTACTTAGGTAGTGCTTCACTGTCGGAGGGTCAGTACTGAGGGAGTGCTGCACTGTCGGAGGGTCAGTACTGAGGGAGTGCTACACTGTTGGATGGTTAGTACTGAGGGAGTGCTGCACTGTCGGAGGGTCAGTACTGAGGGAGTGCTGCACTGTCGGAGCGTCATTACTGAGGGAGTGCTGCACTGTCGGAGGGTCAGTACTGAGGGAGTGCTGCACTGTCGGAGGGTCAGTACTGAGGGAGTGCTGCACTGTCGGAGCGTCATTACTGAGGGAGCGCTGCACTGTCGGAGGGTCAGTACTGAGGGAGCGCTGCACTGTCGGATGGTCAGTACTGAGGTAGTGCTGCACTGTCGGAGGGTCTGTACTGAGGGAGTGCTTCACTGTCCTAGGGTCAGTACTGAGGGAATGATGCACTGTTAGAGGGTCAGTACTGAGGAAGTGCTGCACTGTCAGAGTGTCAGTACTGAGGGAGTGCTGCACTGTCGGAGTGTCAGTACTGAGGGAGTGCTGCACCGTCAGATGGTCAGTACTGAGGGAGAGCTACACTGTCGGAGGGTCAGTACTGAGGGAGTGCTGCACTGTCGGAGCGTCAGTACTGAGGGAGTGCCGCACTGTCGGAGGGTCAGTACTGAGGGAGTGCTGCACTGTCGGAGGGTCAGTAATGAGGGAGTGCCGCACTGTCGGATGGTCAGTACTGAGGGAGTGCTGCACTGTTGTAGGGTCAGTACTGAGGGAGCGCTGCACTATAGGAGGGTCAGTACTGAGGGAGCGCTGCACTGTCCGAGTGTCAGTACTGAGGGAGTGCTGCACTGTCGGTGCGTCAGTACTGAGGGAGTGCTGCACTGTCTGAGTGTCAGTACTGAGGGAGTGCTGCACTGTCGGAGGGTCAGTACTGAGGGAGTGCTGCAGTGTCAGAGGGTCAGCACTGAGGGAGTGCTGCACTGTCGGAGGGTCAGTACTGAGGGAGTGCTGCACTGTAGGAGGGTCAGTACTGAGGGAGTGCTGCACTGTCAGAGGGTCTGTCATGAGGGGGTGTTGCACTGTCAGAGTGTCAGTACTGAGGGAGTGCTGCACTGTCAGAGGGTCAGTTCTGGGGAGTGCTGCACTGTCGGAGGGTCAGTACTGAGCGAGTGCTGCATTGTCGGAGGGTCAGTACTGAGGGAGTGCTGCACTGTCGGAGGGTCAGTACTGAGGCAGTTCTGCACTGTCGGAGGGTCAGTACTGAGGGAGTGCTGCACTGTCAGAGGGTCTGTACTGAGGGGGTGCTGCACTGTCGGAGGGTCAGTACTGAGGGAGCGCTGCACTGTCAGAGGGTCAGTTCTGGGGAGTGCTGCACTGTCGGAGGGTCAGTACTGAGCGAGTGCTGCATTGTCGGAGGGTCAGTACTGAGGGAGTGCTGCACTGTCCGAGGTTCAGTACTTAGGTAGTGCTGCACTGTCGGAGGGTCAGTACTGAGGGAGTGCTGCACTGTCGGAGGGTCAGTACTGAGGGAGTGCTACACTGTTGGATGGTTAGTACTGAGGGAGTGCTGCCCTGTCGGAGGGTCATTACTGAGGGATCGCTGCACTGTCGGAAGGTCAGTACTGAGCGAGTGCTGCACTGTCCGAGTGTCAGTACTGAGGGAGTGCTGCACTGTCGGAGCGTCATTACTGAGGGAGCGCTGCACTGTAGGAGGGTCAGTACTGAGGGAGTGCCGCACTGTCCGAATGTCAGTACTGAGGGAGTGCTGCACCGTCAGATGGTCAGTACTGAGGGAGGGCTGCACTGTCCGATTGTCAGTACTGAGGTAATGCTGTACTGTAAGAGGGTCAGCACTGAGGGAGTGCTGCACTGTCGGAGCTTCCGTACTGAGGGAATGCTGAACTGTAGGAGTGTCAGTACTGAGGGAGTGCTGCACTGTCCGAGGGTCAGTTCTGAGGGAGTGCTGCACTGTCCGAGTGTCAGTACTGAGGGAGTGCTCCACTGTCCGAGTGTCAGTACTGAGGGAGTGCAGCACTGTCAGAGGGTCAGTACTGAGGGAGTGCCGCACTGTCGGAGGGTCAGTACTGAGGGAGTGCTGCACTGTTGGAGGGTCAGTACTGAGGGAGTGCTGCACCGTCAGATGGTCAGTACTGAGGGAGGGCTGCACTGTCCGATTGTCAGTACTGACGGAGTTCTGCACTGTCCAAGTGTCAGTACTGAGGTAATGCTGTACTGTAGGAGGGTCAGTACTGAGGGAGTGCTGCACTGTCCAAGTGTCAGTACTGAGGGAGTGCTGCACTGTCGGAGGGTCAGTACTGAGGGAGTGCTGCACTGTCGGAGGGTCAGTACTGAGGGAGTGCTGCACTGTAGGAGGGTCAGTACTGAGGGAGTGCTGCACTGTCAGAGGGTCTGTACTGAGGGAGCGCTGCACTGTCAGAGGGTCAGTTCTGGGGAGTGCTGCACTGTCGGAGGGTCAGTACTGAGCGAGTGCTGCATTGTCGGTGGGTCAGTACTGAGGGAGTGCTGCACTGTCCGAGGTTCAGTACTTAGGTAGTGCTGCACTGTCGGAGGGTCAGTACTGAGGGAGTGCTGCACTGTCGGAGGGTCAGTACTGAGGGAGTGCTACACTGTTTGATGGTTAGTACTGAGGGAGTGCTGCACTGTCGGAGGATCATTACTGAGGGAGTGCTGCACTGTCGGAGGGTCATTACTGAGGGATCGCTGCACTGTCCGAGTGTCAGTACTGAGGGAGTGCTCCACTGTCGGAGCGTCATTACTGAGGGAGCGCTGCACTGTAGGAGGGTCAGTACTGAGGGAGTGCCGCACTGTCCGAATGTCAGTACTGAGGGAGTGCTGCACTGTCCGAGGGTCAGTACTGAGGGAGTGCTGCACTGTCGGAGAGTCAGTACTGAGGTAGTGCTGCTCTGTCGGAGGGTCAGTACTGAGGGTGTGCTTCACTGTCCTAGGGTCAGTACTGAGGGAATGATGCACTGTTGGAGGGTCAGTACTGAGGGAGTGCTGCACTGTCGGAGTGTCAGTACTGAGGGAGTGCTGCACCGTCAGAGGGTCAGTACTGAGGGAGAGCTACACTGTCGGAGGGTCAGTACTGAGGGAGTGCTGCACTGTCGGAGCGTCAGTACTGAGGGAGTGCCGCACTGTCGGAGCGTCAGTACTGAGGGAGTGCTGCACTGTCCAAGTGTCAGTACTGAGGGAGTGCCGCACTGTCGGAGGGTCAGTACTGAGGGAGTGCTGCACTGTCCGAATGTCAGTACTGAGGTAATGCTGTACTGTAGGAGGGTCAGTACTGCGGGAGTGCTGCGCTGGCCGAGGGTCAGTACTGAGGCAGTGCTGCACTGTCGGAGGGTCAGTACTGCGGGAATGATGCACTGTTAGAGGGTCAGTACTGAGGGAGTGCTGCACTTTCGGAGGGTCAGTACTGAGGGATTGCTGCACTGTCGGAGGGTCAGTTCTGAGGGAGTGCTGCACTGTCGCAGTGTTAGTACTGAGGGAGTGCTGCACCGTCAGATGGTCAGTACTGAGGGAGGGATGCACTGTCCGATTGTCAGTACTGAGGGAGTTCTGCACTGTCCAAGTGTCAGTACTGAGGTAATGCTGTACTGTAGGAGGGTCAGTACTGAGGGAGTGCTGCACTGTCGGAGCGTCCGTACTGAGGGAGTGCTGCACTGTAGGAGGGTCAGTACTGAGGGAGTGCTGCACTGTCCGAGGGTCAGTTCTGAGGGAGTGCTGCACTGTCCGAGTGTCAGTACTGAGGGAGTGCTCCACTGTCCGAGTGTCAGTACTGAGGGAGTGCAGCACTGTCGGAGGGTCAGTACTGAGGGAGTGCCGCACTGTCGGAGGGTCAGTACTGAGGGAGTGCTGCACTGTTGGAGGGTCAGTACTGAGGGAGTGCTGCACCGTCAGATGGTCAGTACTGAGGGAGGGCTGCACTGTCCGATTGTCAGTACTGACGGAGTTCTGCACTGTCCAAGTGTCAGTACTGAGGGAGGGCTGCACTGTTGGAGGGTCAGTACTGAGGGAGTGCTGCACTGTCGGAGGGTCAGTACTGAGGGAGTGCTGCACTGTAGATGGTCAGTACTGAGAGAGTGCCGCACTGTCGTAGTGTCAGTACTGAGGGAGTGCTGCACTGTCGGAGGGTCAGTTTTGAGGTAGTTCTGCACTGTCGGAGGGTGAGTACTGGTGGAGGGCTGAACTGTCGGAGCGTCAGTACTGAGCGCGTACTGCACTGTCGGAGGGTCAGTACTGTGGGTGTGCTGCACTGTCAGAGTGCCAGTACTGAGCGAGTGCTGCATTGTCGGTGGGTCAGTACTGAGGGAGTGCTGCACTGTCGGAGGGTCAGTACTGAGGGAGCGCCGCACTGTCGGAGGGTCAGTACTGACGGAGTGCTGCACTGTGGGAGGGTCAGTACTGAGGGAGTGCTGCACTGTCGGAGGGTCAGTACTGAGGCAGTGCTGCACTGTCGGCGGGTCAGTACTGAGGGAGTGCTGCACTGTCAGAGGGTCTGTACTGAGGGGGTGCTGCACTGTCGGAGGGTCAGTACTGAGGGAGCGCTGCACTGTCGGAGGGTCAGTTCCGGGGAGTACTGCACTGTCGGAGGGTCAGTCCTGAGGGAGTGCTGCACTGTCGGAGGGTCAGTACTGAGGGAGTGCTGCACTGTTGGAGGGTCAGTACTGAGGGAGTGCTGCACCGTCAGATGGTCAGTACTGAGGGAGTGCTGCACTGTCCGATTGTCAGTACTGACGGAGTTCTGCACTGTCCAAGTGTCAGTACTGAGGTAATGCTGTACTGTAGGAGGGTCAGTTCTGAGGGAGTGCTGCACTGTCGGAGCGTCAGTACTGAGGGAGTGCTGCACTGTAGGAGGGTCAGTACTGAGGGAGTGCTGCACTGTAGGAGGGTCAGTACTGATGGAGTGCTGCACTGTCGGAGGGTCAGTACTGAGGGAGTGCCGCACTGTCAGAGGGTCAGTACTGAGGGAGTGCTGCACTGTAGATGGTCAGTACTGAGAGAGTGCCGCACTGTCGTAGTGTCAGTACTGAGGGAGTGCTGCACTGTCGGAGGGTCAGTACTGAGGGAGTGCTGTACTGTCGGATGGTCAGTACTGAGGGAGTGCTGCACTGTCATGGGGTCAGTACTGAGCTAGTGCTGCATTGTCAGAGGGTCAGTACTGAGGGAATGCTGCACCGCCGGAGGATCAGTACTGAGGGAGTGCTGCACCGTCGGAGGATCAGTACTGAGGGAGTGTAGCACTGTCGGAGAGTCAGTACTGAGGGAGTGCTGCACTGTTGGAGGGTCAGGACTGAGGGATTGCTGCACTGTCGGTTGGGCAGTACTGAGGGAGTGCTGCACTGTCGGAGGGTCAGTTATGAGGTAGTTCTGCACTGTCGGAGGGTGAGTACTGGTGGAGGGCTGAACTGTCGGAGGGTCAGTACTGAGTGCGTACTGCACTGTCGGAGGGTCAGTACTGAGGGTGTGCTGCACTGTCAGAGGGTCAGTACTGAGGGAGTGCTGCACTGTCGGAGGGCCAGTACTGAGGGAATGCTGCACTGTCGGAGGGTCAGTACTGAGGGAGTGCTGCACTGTCGGAGGGCCAGTACTGAGGGAATGCTGCACTGTCGGAGGGTCAGTACTGAGGGAGTGCTGAACTGTAGGAGGGTCAGTACTGAGGGAGTGCTGCACTGTAGGAGGGTCAGTACTGAGGGAGTGCTGCACTGTAGATGGTCAGTACTGAGTGCGTACTGCACTGTCGGAGGGTCAGTACTGAGGGTGTGCTGCACTGTCAGAGTGCCAGTACTGAGGGAATGCTGCACTGTCGGAGGGTCAGTACTGAGGGAGTGCGCACTGTTGGATGGTCAGTACTGAGGGAGTCCCGCACTGTCAGAGGGTCAGTACTGAGGGAGTCCCGCACTGTCAGAGGGTCAGTACTGAGGGAGTGCCGCACTGTCGGAGGTTCAGTACTGAGGGAGTCCCGCACTGTTGGAGGTTCGGTACTGAGGGAGTGCTGCACTGTCGGAGTGTCAGTTTTGAGGCAATGCTGCACTGTCGGAGGGTCATTACTGATGGAGTGCTGCACTGTCGGAGGGTCAGTGCTGAGGGAGTGCTGCACTCTTGGAGGGTCAGTACTGAGGGAGTGATGCACTGTCGGAGGGTCAGTACTGAGGGAGCGTTGCACTGTCGGTGAGTCAGTAATGATGGAGTGCTGCACTGTCAGAGGATCAGTACTGAGGGAGTGCTGCACTGTCAGATGGTCAGTACTGATGGAGTGCCGCACTTCGGAGGGTCAGTGCTGAGGGAGTGCTGCACTGTTGGAGGGTCAGTGCTGAGGGAGTGCTGCACTCTTAGATGGTCAGTACTGAGGGAGTGCTGCACTGTCAGAGGGTCAGTACTGAGGGAGTGCTGCACTGTCAGAGGGTCAGTACTGAGGGAGCGCTGCACTGTCAGATGGTCAGTACTGAGGGAGTGCTGCACTGTCGGAGGGTCAGTACTGAGGGAGTGCTGCACTGTCAGAGGGTCAGTACTGAGGGAGTGCTGCACTGTCGGAGGGTCGGTACTGAGGGAGTGCTGCACTGTTGGAGGGTCAGTACTGAGGGAGTGCAGCACTCTTGGAGGGTCAGTACTGAGGGAGTGCTGCACTCTCGGAGTGTCAGTACCGAGCGAGTGCTGCACTGTCAGAGGGTCAGTACTGAGGGAGTGCTGCACTGTCGGAGGGTCATTACTGACGTAGCGCTGAACTGTCGGAGGGTGAGTCCGGAATGAGCGCCGCACTATCTGAGGGTCCGTACTGAGGGAGCGCTGCAGTGACAAAGGGCCAGTACTGTGGGAGTGCTGCAGTGACAGAGGGCCAGTACTGAGGGAGTGCTGCACTGTCGGAGGGCCAGTACTGAGGGAGTGCTGCACTGTCGGAGGGCCAGTACTGAGGGAGTGCTGCACTGTCGGAGGGTCAGTACTGGGGCAGTGCGGCACTGTTAGAGGCACAGTCGTGAGGGAGTGCCGTAGTATCGGTCCGTCACTTCTGTGGGATTGCGCATTTTCGTAGGGCGAGTACTGCGGGAGTGCTGCACTGTCGGAGGGTCAGTCCTGAGGGAGTGCTGCACTGTCGGAGGGTCAGTACTGAGGGAGTGCTGCACTGTCGGATGGTCAGTCCTGAGGGAGTGCTGCACTGTCGGAGGGTCAGTCCTGAGGGAGTGCTGCACTGTCGGAGGGTCAGTCCTGAGGGAGTGCTGCACTGTGGGAGGGTCAGTACTGAGGGAGTACTGCACTGTCGGAGGTTAAGTACTGAGGGAGTGCTGCACTGTCTCTGGGTAACTACTGATGGAGTGCTGCACTGTGGGAGGGTCAGTACTGAGGGAGTGGTGCACTGTCGGAGGGTCAGTACTGAGGGAGTGCTGCACTGTCGGAGGTTAAGTACTGAGGGAGTGCTGCACTGTCTCTGGGTAACTACTGATGGAGTGCTGCACTGTGGGAGGGTCAGTACTGAGGGAGTGGTGCACTGTCGGAGGGTCAGTACTGAGGGAGTGCTGCACTGTCACACGGTAAGTACTAAGGGAGTGCTGCACTGTCACACGGTAAGTAGTAAGGGAGTGCTGCACTGTCGGAGGGTCAATACTGAGGGAGTGCTGCACTGTCGGAGGGTCAGTACTGAGGGATTGCTGCACTGTCGGAGGGTCAGTTATGAGGTAGTTCTGCACTGTCGGAGGGTGAGTACTGGTGGAGGGCTGAACTGTCGGAGGGTCAGTACTGAGTGCGTACTGCACTGTCGGAGGGTCAGTACTGAGGGTGTGCTGCACTGTCGGAGGGTCAGTACTGAGGGAGTGCTGAACTGTAGGAGGGTCAGTACTGAGGGAGTGCTGCACTGTAGGAGGGTCAGTACTGAGGGAGTGCTGCACTGTAGATGGTCAGTACTGAGAGAGTGCCGCACTGTCGTAGTGTCAGTACTGAGGGAGTGCTGCACTGTCGGAGGGTCAGTACTGAGTGCGTACTGCACTGTCGGAGGGTCAGTACTGAGGGTGTGCTGCACTGTCAGAGTGCCAGTACTGAGGGAATGCTGCACTGTCGGAGGGTCAGTACTGAGGGAGTGCGCACTGTTGGATGGTCAGTACTGAGGGAGTCCCGCACTGTCAGAGGGTCAGTACTGAGGGAGTCCCGCACTGTCAGAGGGTCAGTACTGAGGGAGTGCCGCACTGTCGGAGGTTCAGTACTGAGGGAGTCCCGCACTGTTGGAGGTTCGGTACTGAGGGAGTGCTGCACTGTCGGAGTGTCAGTTTTGAGGCAATGCTGCACTGTCGGAGGGTCAGTACTGAGGGAGTCCCGCACTGTCGGAGGGTCAGTACTGAGGGAGTGCTGCACTGTCAGAGGGTCAGTACTGAGGGAGTGCTGCACTGTCAGAGGGTCAGTACTGAGGGAGTGCTGCACTGTCGGAGGGTCAGTGCTGAGGGAGTGCTGCACTCTTGGAGGGTCAGTACTGAGGGAGTGATGCACTGTCGGAGGGTCAGTACTGAGGGAGTGCTGCACTGTCAGAGGATCAGTACTGAGGGAGTGCTGCACTGTCAGATGGTCAGTACTGATGGAGTGCCGCACTTCGGAGGGTCAGTGCTGAGGGATTGCGGCACTGTCGGAGGGTCAGTACTGAGGGAGTGCTGCACTGTTGGAGGGTCAGTGCTGAGGGAGTGCTGCACTCTTAGATGGTCAGTACTGAGGGAGTGCTGCACTGTCAGAGGGTCAGTACTGAGGGAGTGCTGCACTGTCAGAGGGTCAGTACTGAGGGAGTGCTGCACTGTCGGAGGGTCAGTACTGAGGGAGTGCTGCACTGTCAGAGGGTCAGTACTGAGGGAGTGCTGCACTGTCGGAGGGTCAGTACTGAGGGAGTGCTGCACTGTCAGAGGGTCAGTACTGAGGGAGTGCTGCACTGTCAGAGGGTCAGAACTGAGGGAGTGCTTCACTGTCAGAGGATCAGAACTAAGGGGGTGCTGCAGTGTCGGAGGGTCAGTACTGAGGGAGTGCTGCACTGTCAGAGGGTCAGTACTGAGGGAGTGCTGCACTGTCGGAGGGTCAGAACTGAGGGGGTGCTGCACTGTCGGAGGGTCAGTACTGAGGGAGTGCTGCACTGTCGGAGGGTCAGAACTGAGGGAGTGCTGCACTGTCGGAGGGTCAGTACTGAGGGAGTGCTGCACTGTCGGAGGGTCAGTACTGAGGGGGTGCTGCACTGTCGGAGGGTCATTACTGAGGGAGTGCTGCACTGTCGGAGGGTCAGTACTGAGGGAGTGCTGCACTGCCAGAGGGTCATTACTGAGGGAGTGCTGCACTGTCGGATGGTCAGTACTGAGGGAGTGCTGCACTGTCGGAGGGTCATTACTGAGGGAGTGCTGCACTGTCGGAGGGTCAGTACTGAGGGAGTGCTGCACTGCCAGAGGGTCATTACTGAGGGAGTGCTGCACTGTCGGAGGGTCAGTACTGAGGGAGTGCTGCACTGTCGGAGTGTCAGTACTGAGGGAGTGCTGCACTGTCGGAGGGTCAGTACTGAGGGAGTGCTGCACTGTCGGAGGGTCAGTACTGAGGGGGTGCTGCACTGTCGGAGGGTCATTACTGAGGGAGTGCTGCACTGTCGGAGGGTCAGTACTGAGGGAGTGCTGCACTGCCAGAGGGTCATTACTGAGGGAGTGCTGCACTGTCGGATGGTCAGTACTGAGGGAGTGCTGCACTGTCGGAGGGTCAGTACTGAGGGAGTGCTGCACTGTCTGAGGGTCAGTACTGAGGGAGTGCTGCACTGTAGGAGGGTCAGTACTGAGGGAGTGCTGCACTGTAGGAGGGTCAGTACTGAGGGAGCGCTGCACTGTCGGAGGGTCAGTACTGAGGGAGCGCTGCACTGTCGGAGGGTCAGTACTGAGGGAGCGCTACACTGTCGGAGGGTCAGTACTGAGGGAGCGCTACACTGTCGGAGGGTCAGTACTGAGGTAGTGCTGCACTGTAGATGGTCAGCACTGAGCGAGTGCCGCACTGTCAGAGGGTCAGTACTGAGGGAGTGCTGCACTGTCGGAGGGTCAGTACTGAGGGAATGCTGCACTGTCGTAGTGTCAGTACTGAGGGAGTGCTGTACTGTCGGATGGTCAGTACTGAGGGAGTGCTGCACTGTCAGAGGGTCAGTAGTGAGGGAATGCTGCACCGCCGGAGGATCAGTACTGAGGGAGTGCTGCACCGTCGGAGGATCAGTACTGAGTGAGTGTAGCACTGTCGGAGAGTCAGTACTGAGGGAGTGCTGCACTGTTGGAGGGTCAGGACTGAGGGATTGCTGCACTGTCGGTTGGGCAGTACTGAGGGAGTGCTGCACTGTCGGAGGGTCAGTTATGAGGTAGTTCTGCACTGTCGGAGGGTGAGTACTGGTGGAGGGCTGAACTGTCGGAGGGTCAGTACTGAGTGCGTACTGCACTGTCGGAGGGTCAGTACTGAGGGTGTGCTGCACTGTCAGAGTGCCAGTACTGAGGAAATGCTGCACTGTCGGAGGGTCAGTACTGAGGGAGTGCGCACTGTTGGATGGTCAGTACTGAGGGAGTCCCGCACTGTCAGAGGGTCAGTACTGAGGGAGTCCCGCACTGTCAGAGGGTCAGTACTGAGGGAGTGCCGCACTGTCGGAGGTTCAGTACTGAGGGAGTCCCGCACTGTTGGAGGTTCGGTACTGAGGGAGTGCTGCACTGTCGGAGTGTCAGTTTTGAGGCAATGCTGCACTGTCGGAGGGTCATTACTGATGGAGTGCTGCACTGTCGGAGGGTCAGTGCTGAGGGAGTGCTGCACTCTTGGAGGGTCAGTACTGAGGGAGTGATGCACTGTCGGAGGGTCAGTACTGAGGGAGCGTTGCACTGTCGGTGAGTCAGTAATGATGGAGTGCTGCACTGTCAGAGGATCAGTACTGAGGGAGTGCTGCACTGTGAGATGGTCAGTGCTGAGGGAGTGCTGCACTCTTAGATGGTCAGTACTGAGGGAGTGCTGCACTGTCAGAGGGTCAGTACTGAGGGAGTGCTGCACTGTCAGAGGGTCAGTACTGAGGGAGCGCTGCACTGTCAGATGGTCAGTACTGAGGGACTGCTGCACTGTCAGAGGGTCAGTACTGAGGGAGTGCTGCGCTGTCGGAGGGTCAGTACTGAGGGACTGCTGCACTGTCAGAGGGTCAGAACTGAGGGAGTCCTTCACTGTCAGAGGATCAGAACTGAGGGGGTGCTGCAGTGTCGGAGGGTCAGTACTGAGGGAGTGCTGCACTGTCAGAGGGTCAGTACTGAGGGAGTGCTGCACTGTCGGAGGGTCAGAACTGAGGGGGTGCTGCACTGTCGGAGGGTCAGTACTGAGGGAGTGCTGCACTGTCGGAGGGTCAGAACTGAGGGGGTGCTGCACTGTCGGAGGGTCAGTACTGAGGGGGTGCTGCACTGTCGGAGGGTCAGTACTGAGGGAGCGCTGCACTGCCAGAGGGTCATTACTGAGGGAGTGCTGCGCTGTCGGAGGGTCAGTCCTGAGGGAGTGCTGCACTGTCGGAGGGTCAATACTGAGGGAGTGCTGCACTGTCGGAGGGTCAGTACTGAGGGAGTGCTGCACTGCCAGAGGGTCATTACTGAGGGAGTGCTGCACTGTCGGATGGTCAGTACTGAGGGAGTGCTGCACTGTCGGAGGGTCAGTACTGAGGGAGTGCTGCACTGTCTGAGGGTCAGTACTGAGGGAGCGCTGCACTGTCAGAGGGTCAGTACTGAGGGAGTGCTGCACTGTAGGAGGGTCAGTACTGAGGGAGCGCTGCACTGTCGGAGGGTCAGTACTGAGGGAGCGCTACACTGTCGGAGGGTCAGTACTGAGGGAGTGCTGCACCGTCGGAGTGTCAGTACTGGGGGAGTGCTGCACTGTCGGAGGGTCAGCACTGAGCGAGTGCCGCACTGTCAGAGGGTCAGTACTGAGGGAGTGCTGCACTGTCGGAGGGTCAGTACTGAGGGAGCGCTGCCCAGTCGGAGGATCAGTACTGAGGGAGCGCTGCACTGTCGTTGGGTCAGTACTGATGGACTGTAGCACTGTCGGAGAGTCAGTACTGAGGGAGTGCTGCACTGTCGGAGGGTCAGTACTGAGGGAGTGCTGCACTGTCGGAGAGTCAGTACTGAGGGAGTGCTGCACTGTCGGAGGGTCACTACTGAGGGAGTGCTGCACTGTCGGAGGGTCAGTACTGAGGGAGTGGTGCACTGTCGGAGGGTCATTACTGAGGGAGTGCTGCACTGTCGGAGCGTCAATACTGAGGCTGCGCTGCACTGTCGGAGGGTCAGTACTGAGGGAGTGCCGCACTGTCGGAGGGTCAGTTTTGAGGTAGTTCCGCACTGTCGGAGGGTCAGTACTGAGGGAGGGCTGAACTGTCGGCGGGTCAGTATTAAGGGCGTACTGCACTGTCGGTGGGTCAGTGCTGAGGGAGTGCTGCACTGTCGGAGGCTCAGTGCTGAGGGAGTGCTGCACTGTCAGAGGGTCAGTACTGATGGAGTGCTGCACTGTCAGAGGGTCAGTACTGAGGGAGTGCCGCACTGTCGGAGGGTCAGTACTGAGGGAGTGCCTCACTGTCAGAGGGTCAGTACTGAGGGAGTGCTTCACTGTCAGAGGATCAGTACTGAGGGAGTGCTGCACTGTCGGAGGGTCAGTACTGAGGGAGCGCCGCACTGTCGGAGGGTCAGTACCGAGCGAGTGCTGCACTGTCACTGGGTCAGTACTGAGGGAGTGCCGCACTGTCGGACGGTCAGTACTGAGTGAGTGATGCACTGTCAGAGGGTCAGTACTGAGGGAGTGCTGCACTGTCGGAGGGTCAATACTGAGGGAGTGCTGCACTGTCAGGGGGTCAGTACTGAGGGAGTGCAGCTCTGTCGGAGGGTCAGTACTGAGGGAGAGCTGCACTGTCGGAGGGTCAGTACTGAGGGAGTGCTGCACTGTCAGAGGGTCAGTACTGAGGGAGTGCAGCACTGTCGGAGGGTCAGTACTGAGGGAGTGATGCACTGTCGGAGGGTCGGTACTGAGGGAGTGCTGCACTGTTGGAGGGTCAGTACTGAGGGAGTGCAGCACTCTTGGAGGGTCAGTACTGAGGGAGTGCTGCACTCTCGGAGTGTCAGTACCGAGCGAGTGCTGCACTGTCAGAGGGTCAGTACTGAGGGAGTGCTGCACTGTCGGAGGGTCATTACTGACGTAGCGCTGAACTGTCGGAGGGTGAGTGCGGAATGAGCGCCGCACTATCTGAGGGTCCGTACTGAGGGAGCGCTGCAGTGACAAAGGGCCAGTACTGTGGGAGTGCTGCAGTGACAGAGGGCCAGTACTGAGGGAGTGCTGCACTGTCGGAGGGCCAGTACTGAGGGAGTGCTGCACTGTCGGAGGGCCAGTACTGAGGGAGTGCTGCACTGTCGGAGGGTCAGTACTGGGGCAGTGCGGCACTGTTAGAGGCACAGTCGTGAGGGAGTGCCGTAGTATCGGTCCGTCACTTCTGTGGGATTGCGCATTTTCGTAGGGCGAGTACTGCGGGAGTGCTGCACTGTCGGAGGGTCAGTCCTGAGGGAGTGCTGCACTGTCGGAGGGTCAGTACTGAGGGAGTGCTGCACTGTCGGATGGTCAGTCCTGAGGGAGTGCTGCACTGTCGGAGGGTCAGTCCTGAGGGAGTGCTGCACTGTCGGAGGGTCAGTCCTGAGGGAGTGCTGCACTGTGGGAGGGTCAGTACTGAGGGAGTACTGCACTGTCGGAGGTTAAGTACTGAGGGAGTGCTGCACTGTCTCTGGGTAACTACTGATGGAGTGCTGCACTGTGGGAGGGTCAGTACTGAGGGAGTGGTGCACTGTCGGAGGGTCAGTACTGAGGGAGTGCTGCACTGTCGGAGGTTAAGTACTGAGGGAGTGCTGCACTGTCTCTGGGTAACTACTGATGGAGTGCTGCACTGTGGGAGGGTCAGTACTGAGGGAGTGGTGCACTGTCGGAGGGTCAGTACTGAGGGAGTGCTGCACTGTCACACGGTAAGTACTAAGGGAGTGCTGCACTGTCACACGGTAAGTAGTAAGGGAGTGCTGCACTGTCGGAGGGTCAGTACTGAGGGAGTGCTGCACTGTCGGAGGGTCAGTACTGAGGGATTGCTGCACTGTCGGAGGGTCTGTACTGATGGATTGCTGCACTGTCGGAGGATTAGTACTGAGGGAGTGCTGCACTGTCGGAGTGTCAGTACTGAGGGAGTGCTGCACTGTCGGAGGGTCAGTACTGAGGGAGTGCTGCACTGTCGGAGGGTCAGTACTGAGGGAGTGCTGCACTGCTGTTGGGTCAGTACTGAGGGAGTGCCGCACTGTCGGAGGTTCTGTACTGGGGGAGTGCTGCACTGTCGGAGGGTCAGTACTGAGGGAGCGCCGCACTATCGGAGGGTCAGTACTGAGGGAGCGCTGCACTGTCAGAGGGTCAGTACTGAGGGAGTGTTGCACTGTCTGGAAGTCAGTACAGAGGGATTGCTGCACTGTCAGAGGGTCAGTACTGAGGGAGTGCTGCACTGTAGGAGGGTCAGTACTGAGGGAGCGCTGCACTGTCGGAGGGTCAGTACTGAGGGAGCGCTACACTGTCGGAGGGTCAGTACTGAGGGAGTGCTGCACCGTCGGAGTGTCAGTACTGGGGGAGTGCTGCACTGTCGGAGGGTCAGCACTGAGCGAGTGCCGCACTGTCAGAGGGTCAGTACTGAGGGAGTGCTGCACTGTCGGAGGGTCAGTACTGAGGTAGTGCTGCACTGTCGGAGGGTCAATACTGAGGGAGTGCCGCACTGTCGTTGGGTCAATGCTGAGGGAGAGCTGCCCAGTCGGAGGGTCAGTACTGAGGGAGCGCTGCACTGTCGTTGGGTCAGTACTGAGGGACTGTAGCACTGTCGGAGAGTCAGTACTGAGGGAGTGCTGCACTGCCGGAGGGTCAGTACTGAGGGAGTGCTGCACTGTCGGAGAGTCAGTACTGAGGGAGTGCTGCACTGTCGGAGGGTCACTACTGAGGGAGTGCTGCACTGTCGGAGGGTCAGTACTGAGGGAGTGCTGCACTGTCGGAGGGTCATTACTGACGGAGTGCTGCACTGTCGGAGCGTCAATACTGAGGCTACGCTGCACTGTCGGAGGGTCTGTACTGAGGGAGTGCCGCACTGTCGGAGGGTCAGTTTTGAGGTAGTTCCGCACTGTCGGAGGGTCAGTACTGAGGGAGGGCTGAACTGTCGGAGGGTCAGTATTGAGGGCGTACTGCACTGTCGGTGGGTCAGTGCTGAGGGAGTGCTGCACTGTCGGAGGCTCAGTGCTGAGGGAGTGCTGCACTGTCAGAGGGTCAGTACTGATGGAGTGCTGCACTGTCGGAGGGTCAGTACTGAGGTAGTGCTGCACTGTCGGAGGGTCAATACTGAGGGAGTGCCGCACTGTCGTTGGGTCAATGCTGAGGGAGAGCTGCCCAGTCGGAGGGTCAGTACTGAGGGAGCGCTGCACTGTCGTTGGGTCAGTACTGAGGGACTGTAGCACTGTCGGAGAGTCAGTACTGAGGGAGTGCTGCACTGTCGGAGGGTCAGTACTGAGGGAGTGCTGCACTGTCGGAGAGTCAGTACTGAGGGAGTGCTGCACTGTCGGAGGGTCACTACTGAGGGAGTGCTGCACTGTCGGAGGGTCAGTACTGAGGGAGTGCTGCACTGTCGGAGGGTCATTACTGACGGAGTGCTGCACTGTCGGAGCGTCAATACTGAGGCTACGCTGCACTGTCGGAGGGTCTGTACTGAGGGAGTGCCGCACTGTCGGAGGGTCAGTTTTGAGGTAGTTCCGCACTGTCGGAGGGTCAGTACTGAGGGAGGGCTGAACTGTCGGTGGGTCAGTGCTGAGGGAGTGCTGCACTGTCGGAGGCTCAGTGCTGAGGGAGTGCTGCACGGTCAGAGGGTCAGTACTGATGGAGTGCTGCACTGTCAGAGGATCAGTACTGAGGGAGTGCTGCACTGTCGGAGGGTCAGTACTGAGGGAGTGCCTCACTGTCAGAGGGTCAGTACTGATGGAGTGCTGCACTGTCAGAGGGTCAGTACTGATGGAGTGCTGCACTGTCAGAGGGTCAGTACTGAGGGAGTGCCGCACTGTCGGAGGGTCAGTACTGAGGGAGTGCCTCACTGTCAGAGGGTCAGTACTGAGGGAGTGCTTCACTGTCAGAGGATCAGTACTGAGGGAGTGCTGCACTGTCGGAGGGTCAGTACTGAGGGAGCGCCGCACTGTCGGAGGGTCAGTACCGAGCGAGTGCTGCACTGTCACTGGGTCAGTACTGAGGGAGTGCCGCACTGTCGGAGGGTCAGTACTGAGGGAGTGCTGCACTGTCAGGGGGTCAGTACTGAGGGAGTGCAGCTCTGTCGGAGGGTCAGTACTGAGGGAGAGCTGCACTGTCGGAGGGTCAGTACTGAGGGAGTGCTGCACTGTCAGAGGGTCAGTACTGAGGGAGTGCAGCACTGTGGGAGGGTCAGTACTGAGGGAGTGATGCACTGTCGGAGGGTCAGTACTGAGGGAGTGCTGCACTGTTGGAGGGTCAGTACTGAGGGAGTGCAGCACTCTTGGAGGGTCAGTACTGAGGGAGTGCTGCACTCTCGGAGGGTCAGTACCGAGCGAGTGCTGCACTGTCAGAGGGTCAGTACTGAGGGAGTGCTGCACTGTCGGAGGGTCATTACTGACGTAGCGCTGAACTGTCGGAGGGTGAGTCCGGAATGAGCGCCGCACTATCTGAGGGTCCGTACTGAGGGAGCGCTGCAGTGACAAAGGGCCAGTACTGTGGGAGTGCTGCAGTGACAGAGGGCCAGTACTGAGGGAGTGCTGCAGTGTCAGAGGGTCAGTACTGAGGGAGTGTTGCACTGTCTGGGAGTCAGTACAGAGGGATTGCTGCGCTGTCGGAGGGTCAGTACTGAGGGAGTGCTGCACTGTCGGAGGGTCAGTACTGAGGGAGTGCTGCACTGTTGTTGGGTCAGTACTGAGGGAGTGCTGCACTGTCGGAGGGCCAGTACTGAGGGAGTGCTGCACTGTCGGAGGGTCAGTACTGGGGCAGTGCGGCACTGTTAGAGGCACAGTCGTGAGGGAGTGCCGTAGTATCGGTCCGTCACTTCTGTGGGATTGCGCATTTTCGTAGGGCGAGTACTGCGGGAGTGCTGCACTGTCGGAGGGTCAGTCCTGAGGGAGTGCTGCACTGTCGGAGGGTCAGTACTGAGGGAGTGCTGCACTGTCGGATGGTCAGTCCTGAGGGAGTGCTGCACTGTCGGAGGGTCAGTCCTGAGGGAGTGCTGCACTGTCGGAGGGTCAGTCCTGAGGGAGTGCTGCACTGTGGGAGGGTCAGTACTGAGGGAGTGCTGCACTGTCGGAGGTTAAGTACTGAGGGAGTGCTGCACTGTCTCTGGGTAACTACTGATGGAGTGCTGCACTGTGGGAGGGTCAGTACTGAGGGAGTGGTGCACTGTCGGAGGGTCAGTACTGAGGGAGTGCTGCACTGTCACACGGTAAGTACTAAGGGAGTGCTGCACTGTCACACGGTAAGTAGTAAGGGAGTGCTGCACTGTGGGAGGGTCAGTACTAAGGGAGTGCTGCACTGTCACACGGTAAGTAGTAAGGGAGTGCTGCACTGTGGGAGGGTCAGTACTGAGGGAGTGCTGCACTGTCGGAGGATTAGTACTGAGGGAGTGCTGCACCTTCAGAGGGTCAGTACTGAGGGAGTGCTGCACTGTCAGAGGGTCAGTACTGAGGGAGTGCTGCACTGCTGTTGGGTCAGTACTGAGGGAGCGCCGCACTGTCGGAGGGTCAGTACTGAGGGAGCGCTGCACTGTCAGAGGGTCAGTACTGAGGGAGTGTTGCACTGTCTGGGAGTCAATACAGAGGGATTGCTGCGCTATCGGAGGGTCAGTACTGAGGGAGTGCTGCACTGTCGGATTGTCAGTACTGAGGGAGTGCTGCACTGTTGTTGGGTCAGTACTGAGGGAGTGCTGCACTGTCAGAGAGTCAGTCTTGAGGGAGTGCCGCACTGTCGGAGGTTCTGTACTGGTGGAGTGCGGCACTGTTAGAGGCACAGTCGTGAGGGAGTGCCGTAGTATCGGTCCGTCACTTCTGTGGGATTGCTGCATTTTCGTAGGGCGAGTACTGCGGGAGTGCTGCACTGTCGGAGGGTCAGTCCTGAGGGAGTGCTGCACTGTCGGAGGGTCAGTCCTGAGGGAGTGCTGCACTGTCGGAGCGTCAGTACTGAGGGAGTGCTGCACTGTCGGAGGGTCAGTACTGAGGGAGTGGTGCACTGTCGGAGGGTCAGTACTGAGGGAGTGGTGCACTGTCGGAGGGTCAGTACTGAGGGAGTGCTGCACTGTCAGAGGGTCAGTACTGAGGGAGTGCTGCACTGTCAGAGTGTCAGTACTGAGGGAGTGCTGCACTGTCGGAGGGTCAGTACTGAGGGAGTGGTGCACTGTCGGAGGGTCAGTACTGAGGGAGTGCTGCACTGTCACACGTTAAGTACTGAGGGAGTGCTGCACTGTCGGAGGGTCAGTACTGAGGGAGTGCCGCACTGTCAGAGGGTCAGTACTGAGGGAGTGCTGCAGTGTCAGAGGGTCAGTACTGAGGGAGTGCTGCACTGTTGTTGGGTCAGTACTGATGGAGTGCTGCAGTGTCGGAGGGCCAGTACTGAGGGAGTGCTGCACTGTCAGAGACTCAGTCTTGAGGGAGTGCTGCACTGTCGGAGGTTCTGTACTGGGTGAGGGCGGCACTGTTAGAGGCACAGTCGTGAGGGAGTGCCGTAGTATCGGTCCGTCACTTCTGTGGGATTGCGCATTTTCGTAGGGCGAGTACTGCGGGAGTGCCGCACTGTCGGAGGGTCAGTCCTGAGGGAGTGCTGCACTGTCGGAGGGTCAGTACTGAGGGTGTGCTGCACTGTCGGAGGGTCAGTCCTGAGGGAGTGCTGCACTGTCGGAGGGTCAGTCCTGAGGGAGCGCTGCACTGTCGGAGGGTCAGTCCTGAGGGAGCGCTGCACTGTCGGAGGGTCAGTACTGAGGGAGTGCTGCACTGTCGGAGGGTCAGTACTGAGGGAGTGCTGCACTGTCGGAGAGTCAGTACTGAGGGAGTGCTGCACTGTCGGAGGGTCAGTACTGAGGGAGCGCTACACTGTCGGAGGGTCAGTACTGAGGGAGTGCTGCACCGTCGGAGTGTCAGTACTGAGGGAATGCTGCACTGTCGGAGGGTCAGCACTGAGCGAGTGCCGCACTGTCAGAGGGTCAGTACTGAGGGAGTGCTGCACTGTCGGAGGGTCAGTACTGAGGGAGTGCTGCACTGTCGGAGGGTCAGTACTGAGGGAGTGGTGCACTGTCGGAGGGTCAGTACTGAGGGAGTGCTGCACTGTCACACGTTAAGTACTGAGGGAGTGCTGCACTGTCGGAGGGTCAGTACTGAGGGAGTGCCGCACTGTCAGAGGGTCAGTACTGAGGGAGTGCTGCAGTGTCAGAGGGTCAGTACTGAGGGAGTGCTGCACTGTCAGAGACTCAGTCTTGGGGGAGTGCTGCACTGTCGGAGGTTCTGTACTGGGTGAGGGCGGCACTGTTAGAGGCACAGTCGTGAGGGAGTGCCGTAGTATCGGTCCGTCACTTCTGTGGGATTGCGCATTTTCGTAGGGCGAGTACTGCGGGAGTGCTGCACTGTCGGAGGGTCAGTCCTGAGGGAGTGCTGCACTGTCGGAGGGTCAGTACTGAGGGTGTGCTGCACTGTCGGAGGGTCAGTCCTGAGGGAGTGCTGCACTGTCGGAGGGTCAGTCCTGAGGGAGCGCTGCACTGTCGGAGGGTCAGTCCTGAGGGAGCGCTGCACTGTCGGAGGGTCAGTACTGAGGGAGTGCTGCACTGTCGGAGGGTCAGTACTGAGGGAGTGCTGCACTGTCGGAGAGTCAGTACTGAGGGAGTGCTGCACTGTCGGAGGGTCAGTACTGAGGGAGCGCTACACTGTCGGAGGGTCAGTACTGAGGGAGTGCTGCACCGTCGGAGTGTCAGTACTGAGGGAATGCTGCACTGTCGGAGGGTCAGCACTGAGCGAGTGCCGGACTGTCAGAGGGTCAGTACTGAGGGAGTGCTGCACTGTCGGAGGGTCAGTACTGAGGGAGTGCTGCACTGTCGGAGGGTCAGTACTGAGGGAGTGCAGCACTGTCGTTGGGTCAATGCTGAGGGAGTGCTGCCCAGTCGGATGATCAGTACTGAGGGAGTGCTGCACTGTCGGAGGGTCAGTGATGAGGGAGTGCCGCACTGTCGGAGCGTCAATACTGAGGCTGCGCTGCACTGTCGGAGGGTCAGTACTGAGGGAGTGCCGCACTGTCGGAGGGTCAGTTTTGAGGTAGTTCCGCACTGTCGGAGGGTCAGTACTGAGGGAGGGCTGAACTGTCGGAGGGTCAGTACTGAGGGAGTGCTGCACTGTCGGTGGGTCAGTGCTGAGGGAGTGCTGCACTGTCGGAGGGTCAGTACTGAGGGAGTGCTGCACTGTCAGAGGGTCAGTACTGAGGGAGTGCTGCACTGTCAGAGGGTCAGTACTGAGGGAGTGCTGCACTGTCAGAGGATCAGTACTGAGGGAGTGCTGCACTGTCAGAGGGTCAGTACTGAGGGAGTGCCGCACTGTCGGAGGGTCAGTACTGAGGGAGTGCCTCACTGTCAGAGGGTCAGTACTGAGGGAGTGCTTCACTGTCAGAGGATCAGTACTGAGGGAGTGCTGCACTGTCGGAGGGTCAGTACTGAGGGAGCGCCGCACTGTCGGAGGGTCAGTACCGAGCGAGTGCTGCACTGTCACTGGGTCAGTACTGAGGGAGTGCCGCACTGTCGGAGGGTCAGTACTGAGTGAGTGATGCACTGTCAGAGGGTCAGTACTGAGGGAGTGCTGCACTGTCGGAGGGTCAATACTGAGGGAGTGCTGCACTGTCAGGGGGTCAGTACTGAGGGAGTGCAGCTCTGTCGGAGGGTCAGTACTGAGGGAGAGCTGCACTGTCGGAGGGTCAGTACTGAGGGAGTGCTGCACTGTCAGAGGGTCAGTACTGAGGGAGTGCAGCACTGTGGGAGGGTCAGTACTGAGGGAGTGATGCACTGTCGGAGGGTCAGTACTGAGGGAGTGCTGCACTGTTGGAGGGTCAGTACTGAGGGAGTGCAGCGCTCTTGGAGGGTCAGTACTGAGGGAGTGCTGCACTCTCGGAGGGTCAGTACCGAGCGAGTGCTGCACTGTCAGAGGGTCAGTACTGAGGGAGTGCTGCACTGTCGGAGGGTCATTACTGACGTAGCGCTGAACTGTCGGAGGGTGAGTCCGGAATGAGCGCCGCACTATCTGAGGGTCCGTACTGAGGGAGCGCTGCAGTGACAAAGGGCCAGTACTGAGGGAGTGCTGCACTGTTGTTGGGTCAGTACTGAGGGAGTGCTGCACTGTCGGAGGGCCAGTACTGAGGGAGTGCTGCACTGTCGGAGGGTCAGTACTGGGGCAGTGCGGCACTGTTAGAGGCACAGTCGTGAGGGAGTGCCGTAGTATCGGTCCGTCACTTCTGTGGGATTGCTGCATTTTCGTAGGGCGAGTACTGCGGGAGTGCTGCACTGTCGGAGGTTAAGTACTGAGGGAGTGCTGCACTGTGGGAGGGTCAGTACTGAGGGAGTGCTGCACTGTCGGAGGTTAAGTACTGAGGGAGTGCGGCACTGTCTCTGGGTAACTACTGATGGAGTGCTGCACTGTGGGAGGGTCAGTACTGAGGGAGTGGTGCACTGTCGGAGGGTCAGTACTGAGGGAGTGCTGCACTGTCACACGGTAAGTACTAAGGGAGTGCTGCACTGTCACACGGTAAGTAGTAAGGGAGTGCTGCACTGTCGGAGGGTCAGTACTGAGGGATTGCTGCACTGTCGGAGGGTCTGTACTGATGGATTGCTGCACTGTCGGAGGATTAGTACTGAGGGAGTGCTGCACTGTCAGATGGTCAGTACTGAGGGAGCGCTGCACTGTCAGAGGGTCAGTACTGAGGGAGTGTTGCACTGTCTGGGAGTCAGTACAGAGGGAGTGCTGCACTGTCGGAGGGTCAGTACTGAGGGAGTGCTGCGCTGTCGGAGGGTCAGTACTGAGGGAGTGCTGCACTTTCGGAGTGTCAGTACTGAGGGAGTGCTGCACTGTTGTTGGGTCAGTACTGAGGGAGTGCCGCACTGTCGGAGGTTCTGTACTGAGGGAGTGCTGCACTGTCGGAGGGTCAGTACTGAGGGAGCGCTGCACTGTCGGAGGGTCAGTACTGAGGGAGTGCTGCACTGTCAGAGAGTCAGTCTTGAGGGAGTGCCGCACTGTCGGAGGTTCTGTACTGGGGGAGTGCGGCACTGTTAGAGGCACAGTCGTGAGGGAGTGCCGTAGTATCGGTCCGTCACTTCTGTGGGATTGCTGCATTTTCGTAGGGCGAGTACTGCGGGAGTGCTGCACTGTCGGAGGGTCAGTCCTGAGGGAGTGCTGCACTGTCGGAGGGTCAGTACTGAGGGAGTGCTGCACTGTCAGAGGGTCAGTACTGAGGTTGTGCTGCACTGTCAGAGGGTCAGTACTGAGGGAGTGCTGCACTGTCGGAGGGTCAGTACTGAGGGAGTGGTGCACTGTCGGAGGGTCAGTACTGAGGGAGTGCTGCACTGTCACACGGTAAGTACTGAGGGAGTGCCGCACTGTCAGAGGGTCAGTACTGAGGGAGTGCTGCAGTGTCAGAGCGTCAGTACTGAGGGAGTGCTGCACTGTTGTTGGGTCAGTACTGAGGGAGTGCTGCACTGTCGGAGGGCCAGTACTGGGGCAGTGCGGCACTGTTAGAGGCACAGTCGTGAGGGAGTGCCGTAGTATCGGTCCGTCACTTCTGTGGGATTGCGCATTTTCGTAGGGCGAGTACTGCGGGAGTGCTGCACTGTCGGAGGGTCAGTCCTGAGGGAGTGCTGCACTGTCGGAGGGTCAGTACTGAGGGAGCGCTGCACTGTCGGAGGGTCAGTACTGAGGGAGTGCTGCACTGTCGGAGGGTCAGTCCTGAGGGAGTGCTGCACTGTCGGAGGGTCAGTCCTGAGGGAGTGCTGCACTGTCGGAGGGTCAGTCCTGAGGGAGTGCTGCACTGTCGGAGGGTCAGTACTGAGGGAGTGCTGCACTGTCGGAAGGTCAGTACTGAGGGAGTGCTGCACTGTCGGAGGGTCAGTACTGAGGGAGTGCTGCACTGTCGGAGGGTCAGTACTGAGGGAGTGCTGCACTGTCGGAGGGTCAGTACTGAGGGAGTGGTGCACTGTCGGAGGGTCAGTCCTGAGGGAGTGCTGCACTGTCGGAGGGTCAGTACTGAGGGAGTGCTGCACTGTCGGAGGGTCAGTACTGAGGGAGTGGTGCACTGTCGGAGGGTCAGTACTGAGGGAGTGCCGCACTGTCGGAGGGTCAGTACTGAGGGAGTGCTGCACTGTCAGAGGGTCAGTACTGAGGGAGTGGTGCACTGTCGGAGGGTCAGTACTGAGGGATTGCCGCACTGTCGGAGGGTCTGTACTGAGGGATTGCCGCACTGTCAGAGGGTCAGTACTGAGGGAGTGCTGCACTGTCGGAGGGTCAGTACTGAGGGAGTGCTGCACTGTCGGAGGGTCAGTACTGAGGGAGCGCTGCACTGTCGGAGGGTCAGTACTGAGGGAGTGCTGCACTGTCGGAGGGTCAGTACTGAGGGAGTGCCGCACTGTTGGAGGGTCAGTACTGAGGGAGTGCTGCACTGTCGGAGGGTCAGTACTGAGGGAATGAACTTTGCAAAAGCATTTTATTTGTTGTCAATACTTCATTAGATTTTGATATTAATCTCCTCTCTTTGTCTCTCAGTCAGCCTCTGTCTCTCTCTCTATGTCTTTCTCTCCCTCTTTTGCTGACTCTCTTTCTCTATCTCTGTTTGTCTTGCTCACACTCTCTCTCTCTCCCTGCCTCTGCCTCTCCCTCTCTCTGTCTCTCTCTCTGTCTCTCTCTCTGTCTCTCTCTCTGTCTCTCTCTCTCTCTCTCTCCCTGCCTCTGTCTCTCTCTCTCTGTCTCTCTCTCTGTCTCTCCCTCTCTCTCTGTTTCTCTCTCTCTCTCCCTGTTTCTGAGTGCGGAGGATAATAAATCCTGACGCTCTCTCCCTTTAAGAGGCTCTGGGATGCCTCTTCCTCCCTCCCTCCCTCCCTCCCTCCCTTCCCCTTCTCACACCCCCCCGCCCCCAACCGCAGTAAAGCTCCCTGAATCCACTGACATTCCAGCGCAATCCACATCAGCACAGAGAGAGAGAGAGAGAGAGCGAGAGGGAGGGAGAGAGAGAGAGAGAGAGAGAGAGAGGGAGGAGAGGGAGAGAGAGAGAGAGAGCGAGAGGGAGAGAGAGAGAGAGAGCGAGAGGGAGGGAGAGAGAGAGAGAGAGAGAGAGCGAGAGGGAGGGAGAGAGAGAGAGAGAGCGAGAGGGAGGGAGAGAGAGAGAGAGAGCGAGAGGGAGGGGAGAGAGAGAGAGAGAGAGAGGGAGAGAGAGAG